>NW_026948490.1:0-143936 GCF_035770615.1 Melospiza melodia melodia | reverse complement strand
TCAAGCTTCTCCTTTGTTGCTGCTCCAAGCCCCGTCCAGGGTGACCTTGAATACTTTCAGGGATGGGACACCCACAACTTCTCTGGGCAACCTGTTCCAGTGTTCCAGCACTCCCACAGTAAAAAAGGCCTTCCTTTCATCTAATATGTGTAGGAAATCATAAATCTAGGCATAGAAGCTTGGAGTGCAAATTTGAAATTCTTTGGATTTGAAGCACATTTTATATGAATACTGACTTACAGATGACTAAAAGATGTTGATGGGCATTTGAGCTGACAAGTTTTGAAAAAGTGCACGGAAATTAAAATTGAAACCACTAAAATTAAAAACTCCTTGCCATTTTCTTTTTCCTCTCCTATTCAAAATTGCATATGTCAGATATCAGTGCTTCATGCAAACCTCTCAGATGCTCTCAGAGAAAAAGCTTTTCTTTCAGACTAAGTTGCGGTTGACATAGAACACTAGCAGGAGTGAAAGATTTTCTGGGCATCGGGGCAGCCCGTTCTCCTTGGATTTGTGTGCAGAATGCATTTTATCCAAACTGGAAAATAGATCCCAGCTCTGTTCTATTCATCATCCTTACTTCATCAGGCCAGAAGATTCTGTGAAAAGTAGCCTGTGGACCTTGAAGACAGCGCATGTGAACCAGATGAGAGGTGATAGAGAAGTTGAGGGAGAGAAGAAAGAGCATGAGGCTGAAACCAGAAAGTATTTCTCCACGTGATCATGGAAGATTGCAGGAGCCACTTGGTACTATCAAACCAGCCCAACTTGGCACTTGTGCCACCTTGGGTCTGGGAGCCATGTTGCATATCGTGCATTTTAAGGAGCCAGCTGGCCACACCCAGCCATATGCCCCCAAACACAAACCAAGGCCCTTTTCTCTGGCAAACAAAACTCAACTGCCCCTCTTCTGGATGGCAGATTGCAGGAACCACTTGGTACTATCAAACCAGCCCAACTTGGCACTGGTGCCACCATGGGTCTGGTCACCATCCTGCCTATTGTAGCTTTTCAGGAGCCAGCCGGTCACTCTCAGCCATAGGCCCCCAAACACAAACCTCGGCCCGTTTCCCTGGCAAACAAAAGTAAGCTGCCCCGCTTCTGCATGGCAGATTGCAGGAGCTACTTAGTACTATCAAATCAGCCCGACTTGGCACAGGTGCCACCTTGGATCTGGGAACCATCCTGTGTATCGTGGATTTTCAGGGGCCAGCCGGCCACTCTCAGCCATATGCCCCCAAAAACAAACCACGGACCTTTTCTCTGGCAAACAAAAATCAGCTGCCCCACTTCTGGATGGCAGATTGCAGGAGCCACTTGGGACTATCACACCAGCACAACATGGCACTGCTGCCACCTTGGATCTGGGAACAATCCTGCGTATCGTACATATTCAGGAACCAGCCGAACACTCCCAGCCACAGGCCCCCAAACACAAACAACGGCCCTTTACTCTGGCAAACAAAACTCAACTGCCCCTCTTCTGGATGGCAAATTGCAGGACGCACTTGGTACTACAAAAAGAGCCCGACTTGGCAGTGGTGCCACCTTGGCTCTGGGAACCATCCTGCGTATCGAGCATTTTAAGGAGCCAGCCGGCAATTCCCAGCCGTATGCCCCAAAAAGAAACCATGGACCTTTTCTCTGGCAAAAAAAACTCAGCTGTCCCGCTTCTGGATGGCAGATTGCAGGAGTTACTTTGAACCATACAACCAGCCTTACTTGGCACTGGTGCCACCTTGGATCTGGGAACCATCCTGCCTATCGTTGATTTTCAGGGGCCAGCCGGCCACTCTCAGCCATAGGCCCCCAAACACAAACCACAGCCCTTTTCTCTAGCAAACAAAATTCAACTGCCCCGCTTCTGGATGGCAAATTGCAGGAGCCACTGGGTACTACAAAAACAGCCTGACTTGGCACTGGTGCCACCTTGCGTCTGGTTACCATGCGGCGTATCGTGCATTTTAAGGAGCCAGGTGGCCACTCCCAGCCATATGCCCCCAAACACAACCCACGGC
The DNA here is from genome assembly GCF_035770615.1 of Melospiza melodia melodia. Classification (NCBI taxonomy): domain Eukaryota; kingdom Metazoa; phylum Chordata; class Aves; order Passeriformes; family Passerellidae; genus Melospiza; species Melospiza melodia. The sequence goes on along the minus strand of NW_026948490.1, from coordinate 141,915 downwards.
CCTTTTCTCTGGCAAACAAAACTCAGCTGCCCCGCTTCTGGATGGCAGATTGCAGGAGACACTTGGTACTATCAAACCAGCCCGACTTGGCACTGGTGCCACCTTGGGTCTGGGAACCATCCTGCGTATTGTGGATTGTCAGGAGACAGCCAACCACTCTCGGCCACAGAGCCCAATCAAAAACAAAGGTCCGTTTCCCTGGCAAAAAAAACTCAGCTGCCCCGCTTCTGGATGGGAGATTGCAGGAGGCACTTGACACTGTCAAACGAGCCCCACTTGGCACTGGTGCCACCTTGGGTCTGGGAACCATGCTGCGTATCGTGGATTTTCAGGAGCCAGCCGGCCACTGCCAGCCACAGGCCCCCAACAAAAACCACGGCCCTTTTTTCTCGCAAACAAAACTTAGCTGCCTCACTTCTGGATGGCAGATTGCAGGAGCCACTTGGTGTAATCAAAACAGCCCGACTTGGCACTGGTGCCACCTTGGGTCTGGGAACCATCCTGCGTATCGTGGATTCTAAGGAGCCAGCCGGCCACTCCCAGCCACAGGCCCCCAAACAAAATCAACGGCGCTGTTCCCTGGAAAACAAAACACGCCTGCCAACTTTTTGATGGAGTTTGCAGGAGCCACTTGGTACTATCAAACCAGCCCGACTTGGCACTGGTGCCACCTTGGGTCTGGGAACCATCCTGCGTATCGTGGATTCTAAGGAGCCAGCCGGCCACTCCTAGCCACAGGCCCCCAAACAAAAACCTAGGCCTATTTCTCTGGCAAACAAAAGTAAGCTGCCCTGCTTCTGGATGGCAGATTGCAGGAGACACTTGGTACTATCAAACCAGCCCAACTTGGCACTGGTGCCACCTTGGATCTGGGAACCATGCCCTGTATCGTGGATATTCAGGGGCCAGCCGGCCACTCTCAGCCATATGCCCCCAAAAACAAACCACGGACCTTTTCTCTGGCAAACAAAACTCAACTGCCCCACTTCTGGATGGCAGATTGCAGGAGCCACTTGGGACTATCACACCAGCACAACATGGCACTGCTGCCACCTTGGATCTGGGAACAATCCTGCGTATCGTACATATTCAGGAACCAGCCGAACACTCCCAGCCACAGGCCCCCAAACACAAACAACGGCCCTTTTCTCTGGCAAACAAAACTCAACTGCCCCTCTTCTGGATGGCAAATTGCAGGACGCACTTGGTACTACAAAAAGAGCCCGACTTGGCAGTGGTGCCACCTTGGCTCTGGGAACCATCCTGCGTATCGAGCATTTTAAGGAGCCAGCCGGCAATTCCCAGCCGTATGCCCCAAAAAGAAACCATGGACCTTTTCTCTGGCAAAAAAAACTCAGCTGTCCCGCTTCTGGATGGCAGATTGCAGGAGTTACTTTGAACCATACAACCAGCCTTACTTGGCACTGGTGCCACCTTGGATCTGGGAACCATCCTGCCTATCGTTGATTTTCAGGGGCCAGCCGGCCACTCTCAGCCATAGGCCCCCAAACACAAACCACAGCCCTTTTCTCTAGCAAACAAAATTCAACTGCCCCGCTTCTGGATGGCAAATTGCAGGAGCCACTGGGTACTACAAAAACAGCCTGACTTGGCACTGGTGCCACCTTGCGTCTGGTTACCATGCGGCGTATCGTGCATTTTAAGGAGCCAGGTGGCCACTCCCAGCCATATGCCCCCAAACACAACCCACGGCCCTTTTCTCTGGCAAACAAAACTCAGCTGCCCTGCTTCTGGATGGCAGATTGCAGGAGACACTTGGTACTATCAAACCAGCCCGACTTGGCACTGGTGCCACCTTGGGTCTGGGAACCATCCTGCGTATTGTGGATTGTCAGGAGACAGCCAACCACTCTCGGCCACAGAGCCCAATCAAAAACAAAGGTCCGTTTCCCTGGCAAAAAAAACTCAGCTGCCCCGCTTCTGGATGGGAGATTGCAGGAGGCACTTGACACTGTCAAACGAGCCCCACTTGGCACTGGTGCCACCTTGGGTCTGGGAACCATGCTGCGTATCGTGGATTTTCAGGAGCCAGCCGGCCACTGCCAGCCACAGGCCCCCAAACACAAACCACAGCCTTTTTCTCTGGCAAACAAAACTCAGCTGCCCCGCTTCTGGATGGCAGATTGCAGGAGCCACTTGGTACTATCAAACCAGCCCGACTTGGCACTGGTGCCACCTTGGGTCTGGGAACCATCCTGCCTATCGTGGATTTTAAGGAGCCAGCCGGCTACTCCCAGCCACAGGCCCCCAACAAAAACCACGGCCCTTTTTTCTCGCAAACAAAACTTAGCTGCCTCACTTCTGGATGGCAGATTGCAGGAGCCACTTGGTGTAATCAAACCAGCCCGACTTGGCACTGGTGCCACCTTGGGTCTGGGAACCATCCTGCGTATCGTGGATTCTAAGGAGCCAGCCGGCCACTCCCAGCCACAGGCCCCCAAACAAAATCAACGGCGCTGTTCCCTGGAAAACAAAACACGCCTGCCAACTTTTTGATGGAGTTTGCAGGAGCCACTTGGTACTATCAAACCAGCCCGACTTGGCACTGGTGCCACCTTGGGTCTGGGAACCATCCTGCGTATCGTGGATTCTAAGGAGCCAGCCGGCCACTCCTAGCCACAGGCCCCCAAACAAAAACCTAGGCCTATTTCTCTGGCAAACAAAAGTAAGCTGCCCTGCTTCTGGATGGCAGATTGCAGGAGACACTTGGTACTATCAAACCAGCCCAACTTGGCACTGGTGCCACCTTGGATCTGGGAACCATGCTCTGTATCGTGGATATTCAGGGGCCAGCCGGCCACTCTCAGCCATATGTCCCCAAACAGAAACCTCGGCCCGTTTCTCTGGCAAACAAAACTCAACTGCCCCTCTTCTGGATGGCAAATTGCAGGATGAACTTGATACTAAAACCGCAGGCCGACTTGGTAGTGGTGACACCTTGGGCCTGGGAACCATCATGCGTATCGAGCATTTTAAGGAGCCAGCCGGCCACTCCCAGCAATATGCCCCCAAAAACAATCCACGGAATTTTCCTCTGGCAAACAAAAATCAGCTGCCTCGCTTCTGGATGGCAGATTGCAGGAGCCACTTTGCACCATCAAACCAGCCCGACTTGGCACTGGTGCCACATTGCATCTGGGAACCATGCTGCCTAGCGTGGATTTTCAGGAGCCAGCCGGCCACTCTCAGCTATATGCCCCCAAACAAAACCCACGGCCCGTTTCCCTGGCAAACAAAATTAAGCTGCCCCGCTTCTGGATGGCAGATTGCAGGACGCACTTGGTAGTATCAAACCAGCAAAACTTGGCACTGGTGCCACCTTGGGTCTGGGAACCATCCTGCGTATCGTGGGTTCAAAGGAGCCAGCCGGTCACTCCCAGCCACAGGCCCCCAAATACAAACAATGTCGCTTTTCCCTGGAAAACAAAACTCGCCTGCCAACTTTTTGATGGCAGATTGCAGGAGCCACTTGGTACTATCAAACCAGCCCAACTTGGCACTGGTGCCACCATGGGTCTGGTAACCATCCTGCCTATTGTAGCTTTCCAGGAGCCAGCCGGACACTCCCAGCCATAGGTCCCCAGTCACAAACCTCGGCCCGTTTCCCTGGCAAACAAAAGTAAGCTACCCCGCTTCTGGATGGCAGATTGCAGGAGCCACTTGGTACTATCAAACCAGCCCAACTTGGCACTGGTGCCACCTTGGGTCTGGGAACCATGCTGCGTAACACAGATTCTAAGGCGCCAGTCGGCCACTACGAGCCACAAGCCCCCAAACACAAACAACGGCGCTATTCTCTGGCAAACAAAACTCAACTGCCCCTCTTCTGGATGGCAAATTGCAGGACGCACTTGGTACTATAAAAACAGCCCGACTTGGCACTGGTGCCCCCTTGGGTCTGGGAACCATCCTGCGTATCGATCTTTTTAATGAGACAGCCGGCCACTCCCAGCCATATGCCCCCAAACACAACCCACGGCCCTTTTCTCTGGCAAACAAAACTCAACTGCACCGCTTCTGGATGGCAGATTGCAGGAGCCACTTGGTACTATCAAACCAGCCCGACTTGGCACTGGTGCCACCTTGGGTCTGGGAACCATCCTGCGTATTGTGGGTTGTCAGGAGCCAGCCGAACACTCTCGGCCACAGACCCCAATTAAAAACAACGGCCCGTTTCACAGGCAAACAAAACTCAGCTGCCCCGCTTCTGGATGGGAGATTGCAGGAGGCACTTGGTGTAATCAAACCAGCCCGACTTGGCACTGGTGCCACCTTGGGTCTGGGAACCATCCTGCGTATCGTGGATTCTAAGGAGCCAGCCGGCCACTCCTAGCCACAGGCCCCCAAACAAAAACCTAGGCCTATTTCTCTGGCAAACAAAAGTAAGCTGCCCTGCTTCTGGATGGCAGATTGCAGGAGACACTTGGTACTATCAAACCAGCCCGACTTGGCACTGGTGCCACCTTGGATCTGGGAACCATGCTCTGTATCGTGGATATTCAGGGGCCAGCCGGCCACTCTCAGCCATATGTCCCCAAACAGAAACCTCGGCCCGTTTCTCTCGCAAACAAAACTCAACTGCCCCTCTTCTGGATGGCAAATTGCAGGATGAACTTGATACTAAAACCGCAGGCCGACTTGGTAGTGGTGACACCTTGGGCCTGGGAACCATCATGCGTATCGAGCATTTTAAGGAGCCAGCCGGCCACTCCCAGCAATATGCCCCCAAAAACAATCCACGGAATTTTCCTCTGGCAAACAAAAATCAGCTGCCTCGCTTCTGGATGGCAGATTGCAGGAGCCACTTTGCACCATCAAACCAGCCCGACTTGGCACTGGTGCCACATTGCATCTGGGAACCATGCTGCCTAGCGTGGATTTTCAGGAGCCAGCCGGCCACTCTCAGCTATATGCCCCCAAACAAAACCCACGGCCCGTTTCCCTGGCAAACAAAATTAAGCTGCCCCGCTTCTGGATGGCAGATTGCAGGACGCACTTGGTACTATCAAACCAGCAAAACTTGGCACTGGTGCCACCTTGGGTCTGGGAACCATCCTGCGTATCGTGGGTTCAAAGGAGCCAGCCGGTCACTCCCAGCCACAGGCCCCCAAATACAAACAATGTCGCTTTTCCCTGGAAAACAAAACTCGCCTGCCAACTTTTTGATGGCAGATTGCAGGAGCCACTTGGTACTATCAAACCAGCCCAACTTGGCACTGGTGCCACCATGGGTCTGGTCACCATCCTGCCTATCGTAGCTTTCCAGGAGCCAGCCGGTCACTCCCAGCCATAGGTCCCCAGTCACAAACCTCGGCCCGTTTCCCTGGCAAACAAAAGTAAGCTACCCCGCTTCTGGATGGCAGATTGCATGAGCCACTTGGTACTATCAAACCAGCCCAACTTGGCACTGGTGCCACCTTGGGTCTGGGAACCATGCTGCGTAACACAGATTCTAAGGCGCCAGTCGGCCACTACGAGCCACAAGCCCCCAAACACAAACAACGGCGCTATTCTCTGGCAAACAAAACTCAACTGCCCCTCTTCTGGATGGCAAATTGCAGGACGCACTTGGTACTATAAAAACAGCCCGACTTGGCACTGGTGCCCTCTTGGGTCTGGGAACCATCCTGCGTATCGATCTTTTTAATGAGACAGCCGGCCACTCCCAGCCATATGCCCCCAAACACAACCCACGGCCCTTTTCTCTGGCAAACAAAACTCAACTGCACCGCTTCTGGATGGCAGATTGCAGGAGCCACTTGGTACTATCAAACCAGCCCGACTTGGCACTGGTGCCACCTTGGGTCTGGGAACCATCCTGCGTATTGTGGGTTATCAGGAGCCAGCCGAACACTCTCGGCCACAGACCCCAATTAAAAACAACGGCCCGTTTCACAGGCAAACAAAACTCAGCTGCCCCGCTTCTGGATGGGAGATTGCAGGAGCCACTGGGTACTATAAAACCAGCCCTACTTGGCACTGATGCCACCTTGGGTCTGGGAACCATGCTGCGTATCATGGATTTTCAGGAGCCAGCCGGCCACTGCCAGCCACAGGCCCCGAAACACAAAAAACAGCCTTTTTCTCTGGCAAACAAAATTCAGCTGCCCCGCTTCTGGATGGCAGATTGCAGGAACCACTTGGTACTAACAAACCAGCCCGACTTGGCACAGATGCCACCTTGGGTCTGGGAACCATCCTGCGTATCGTGGATTCTAAGGAGCCAGCTGGCCACTCCCAGCCACAGGCCCCAAAACACACACAACGGTGCTTTTCCCTGGAAAACAAAACTTAGCTGCCTCACTTCTGGATGGCAGATTGCAGGAGCCACTTGGTGTAATCAAACCAGCCCGACTTGGCACTGGTGCCACCATGGGTCTGGTCACCATCCTGCCTATCGTAGCTTTTCAGGAGCCAGCCAGCCACCCCCAGCCAGAGGCCCCCAGACAAATATTTCGGCCCGTTTCCCTGGCAAACAAAAGTAAGCTGCCCTGCTTCTGGATGGCAGATTGCAGGAGCCACTTGGTACCATCAAACCAGCCCAACTTGGCACTGGTGCCAACTCAGGTCTGGGAACCATGCTGCGTATCGTGGGTTCTAAGGAGCCAGCTGGCCACTCCCAGCCACAGGCACCCAAACACAAACAACGGCGCTTTTCCCTGGAAAACAAAACTCGCCTGCCAACTTTTTGATGGCAGATTGCAGGAGCCACTTGGTACTATCAAACCAGCCCAACTTGGCACTGGTGCCACCATGGGTCTGGTCACCATCCTGCCTATCGTAGCTTTTCAGGAGCCAGCCGGTCACTCCCAGCCATAGGCCCCCAGACACAAACCTCGGCCCGTTTCCCTGGCAAACAAAAGTAAGCTGCCCCGCTTCTGCATGGCAGATTGCAGGAGCTACTTAGTACTATCAAACCAGCCCGACTTGGCACTGGTGACACCTCTGGTCTGGGAACCATCCTGCCTATCGTGGATTTTCAGGGGCCAGCCGGCCACTCTCAGCCATATGCCCCAAAAACAAACCACGGCCCTTTTCTCTGGCAAACAAAACTCAACTGCCCCTCTTCTGGATGGCAAATTTTAGGACGCACTTTGTACTACGAAAACCGCCCGACGTGGCACTGGTGCCACCTTGTGTCAGGGAACCATCCTGCATATCGAGCTTTTTAAGGAGCCAGCCGGCCACGCCCAGCCATACACCCCCAAAAACAAACCACGGACCATATCTCTTGGAAACAAAAATCCGCTGCCCCGCGTCTGGATGGCAGATTGCAGGAGCCACTTTGCACCATCAAACTAGCCCGACTTGGCACTGGTGCCACCTTGGGTCTGGGAACAATCCTGCATATCGTGGATTCTAAGGAGCCAGCCGGCCACTCCCTGCCACAGGCCCCCAAACAAAAACAACGGCGCTTTTCCCTGGAAAACAAAATTCGCCTGCCAGCATTTTGATGGCAGATTGCAGGAGCCACTTGGTACGTTCAAATCATCCCAACTTGGCACTGGTGCCACTATGGGTCTGGGAACCATCCTGCCTATTGTAGCATTTCAGGAGCCAGCCGGTCACTCCCAGCCATAGGCCCCCAGACACAAACCTCGGACCGTTTCCCTGGCAAACAAAATTAAGCTGCCCCGATTCTGGATGGCAGATTGCAGGAGCCACTTGGTTGTGTCAAACCAGCCCGACTTGGCACTGGTGCCACCTTGGGTCTGGGAACCATCCTGCGTAACGTGGATTCTAAGCAGCCACCCGGCCACTCTGAGCCACAGGCCCCCAAACACAAACAACGGCGCTTTTCCCTGGAAAACAAAACTCGCCTGCCAACTTTTTGATGGCAGACTGCAGGAGCCACTTGGTACTATCAAACCAGCCCAACTTGGCACTGGTGCCACCTCTGGTCTGGGAACCATCCTGCCTATCGTAGCTTTTCAGGAGCCAGCCGGTCACTCCCAGCCATAGACCCCCAGACACAAACCTCGGCCCGTTTCCCTGGAAAACAAAAGTAAGTTACCCCGATTCTGGATGGCAGATTGCAGGAGCCACTTGGTACTATCAAATCAGCCCAACTTGGCACTGGTGCCACCATGGGTCTGGTAAACATCCTGCCTATCGTAGCTTTTCAGGAGCCAGCCGGTCACTCCCTGCCATAGGCCCCCGGACACAAACCTCGGCCCGTTTCCCTGGCAAACAAAAGTAAGCTGCCCCGCTTTTGGATGGCAGATTGCTGGATGCACTTGGTACTTACAAACCAGCCCGACTTGGCCCTGGTGCCACCTTGGCTCTGGGAACCATGCTGCGTAACGTAGATTCTACGAGGACAGGCGGCCACTCCCAGCCACAGGCCTCTAAACAAAAACAACGGCGCTTTTCCCTGGAAAACAAAACTCGCCTGCCAACTTCTTGATGGCAGATTGCAGGAGCCACTTGGTACTATCAAACCAGCCCAACTTGGCACTGGTGCCACCATGGGTCTGGTCACCATCCTGCCTATCGTAGCTTTTCAGGAGCCAGCCGCTCACTCCCAGCCATAGGCCCCCAGACAAATACCTCGGCACGTTTCCCTGGCAAACAAAAGTAGGCTGCCCCGCTTCTGGATGGCAAATTGCAGGACGCACTTGGTACTACGAAAACAGCCCGACTTGGCACTGATGCCACCTTGGGTCAGGGAACAATCCTGTGTATAGAGCTTTTTAAGGAGCCAGCCGGCCACGTCCAGTCATATACCCCCAAAAAAAAAACCACGGAACTTTTCTCCAGCAAACAAAAATCCGCTGCCCCGCGTCTGGATGGCAGATTGCAGGAGCTATTTAGTATTATCAAACCAGCCCGACTTGGCACTGGTGGCACCATGAGTCTGGTAACCATCCTGCCTATCGTAGCTTTTCAGTAGTCAGCCGGTCACTCCCAGCCATAGGGCCCCAGACAAATACCTCGGCCCGTTTCCCTGGGAAACAAAAGTAAGCTGTCCCGCTTCTGGATGGCAGATTGCAGGGGCCACTTGGTACTATCAAACCAGCCCAACTTGTTCCCAGACCCAAGGTGGCACCAGTGCCAAGTGGGGCTGGTTTGATGGTGCAACGTGGCTCCTGCAATCTGCCATCCAAAAGCGGGGCAGCTTACTTTTGTTTGCCAGGGAAACGGGCCGAGGTTTGTGTCTGGGGGTCTATGGCTGGGAGTGACCGGCTGGCTCCTGAAAAGCTACGATAGGCAGGATGGTGACCAGACCAGAGGTGGCACCAGTGCCAAGTTGGGCTGGTTTGATAGTACCAAGTGGCTCCTGCAATCTGCCATCAAAAAGTTGGCAGGCGAGTTTTGTTTTCCAGGGAAAAGCGCCGTAGTTTTTGTTTGGGGGCCTGTGGCTCAGAGTGGCCGGGTGGCTGCTTAGAACCCACGATACGCAGGATGGTTCCCAGACCCAAGGTGGCACCAGTGCCAAGTCGGGCTGGTTTGACACAACCAAGTGGCTCCTGCAATCTGCCATCCAGAATCGGGGCAGCTTAATTTTGTTTGCCAGGGAAACGGTCCGAGGTTTGTGTCTGGGGGCCTATGGCTGGGAGTGACCGGCTGGCTCCTGAAATGCTACAATAGGCAGGATGGTTCCCAGACCCATGGTGGCACCAGTGCCAAGTTGGGATGATTTGATAGTACCAAGTGGCTCCTGCAATCTGCCATCAAAATTTGGCAGGCGAATTTTGTTTTCCAGGGAAAAGCGCCGTTGTTTGTGTTTGGGGGCCTGTGGCTGGGAGTGGCCGGCTGGCTCCTTAGAATCCACGATATGCAGGATTGTTCCCAGACCCATGGTGGCACCAGTGCCAAGTCGGGCTGGTTTGATGGTGCAAAGTGGCTCGTGCAATATGCCATACAGACGCGGGGCAGCGGATTTTTGTTTCCAAGAGAAATGGTCCGTGGTTTGTTCTTGGGGGTTTATGGCTGGGCGTGGCCGGCTGGCTCCTTAAAAAGCTCGATATGCAGGATGGTTCCCTGACACAAGGTGGCACCAGTGCCACGTCGGGCGGTTTTCGTAGTACAAAGTGCGTCCTAAAATTTGCCATCCAGAAGAGGGGCAGTTGAGTTTTGTTTGCCAGAGAAAAGGGCCGTGGTTTGTTTTTGGGGGCATATGGCTGAGAGTGGCCGGCTGGCTCCTGAAAAGCTACGATAGGCAGGATGTTTACCAGACCCATGGTGGCACCAGTGCCAAGTTGGGCTGATTTGATAGTACCAAGTGGCTCCTGCAATCTGCCATCCAGAATCGGGGTAGCTTACTTTTGTTTTCCAGGGAAACGGGCCGAGGTTTGTGTCTGGGGGTCTATGGTTGGGAGTGGCCGGCTGGCTCCTTAGAAACCACGATACGCAGCATGGTTCCCAGACAAGAGGTGCCACCAGTGCCAAGTTGGGCTGGTTTGATACTACCAAGTGGTTCCTGCAATCTGCCATCCAGAAGCGGGGCAGCTTACTTTTGTTTGCCAGGGAAACGGATCGTTGTTTGTGTTTGGGGGCCTATGGCTGGGACTGACCGGCTGGCTCCATAAAATCCACGATAAGCAGCATGGTTCCCAGACCAGAGGTGGCACCAGTGCCAAGTCGGGCTGGTTTGATAGTACCAAGTGGCTCCTGCAATCTGCCATCCAGAAGCGGGGCAGCTTACTTTTGTTTGCCAGGGAAACGGGCCGAGGTTTGTGTCTCGGGGCCTATGGCAGGCAGTGACCGGCTGGCTCCTGAAAGCTACGATAGGCAGGATGGTGACCAGACCCATGGTGGCACCAGTGCCAAGTTGGGCTGGTTTGATAGTACCAAGTGGCTCCTGCAATCTGCCATCAAGAAGTTGGCAGGCGAGTTTTGTTTTCCAGGGAAAAGCGCCGTTGTTTGTGTTTGGGGGCCTGTGGTTGGGAGTGGCCGGCTGGCTCCTTAGAAACCACGATACGCAGGATGGTTCCCAGACCAGAGGTGGCACCAGTGCCAAGTCGGGCTGGTTTGATAGTACCAAGTGGCTCCTGCAAACTGCCATCCAGAAGCGGGGCAGCTTACTTTTGTTTGCCACGGAAACGGGCCGTTGTTTGTGTTTGGGGGCCTGTGGCTGGGAGTGGCCGACTGGCTCCTTAGAATCCACGATACGCAGGATGGTTCCCAGACCAGAGGTGGCACCAGTGCCAAGTCGGGCTGGTTTGATAGTACCAAGTGGCTCCTGCAATCTGCCATCCAGAAGCGGGGCAGCTTAATTTTCTTTGCCAGGGAAACGGGCCGAGCTTTGTGTCTGGGGGCCTATGGCTGGGAGTGACCGGCTGGCTCCTGAAAAGTTACGATAGGAAGGATGGTGGCCAGACCCATGGTGGCGCCAGTGCCAAGTTGGGCTGATTTGATAGTACCAAGTGGCTCCTGCAATCTGCCATCAAAACGTTGGTAGGCGAGTTTTGTTTTCCAGGGAAAAGCGCCGTTGTTTGTGTTTGGGGGCCTGTGGCTGGGAGTGGCCGGCTGGCTCCTTAGAATCCACGATACGCAGGATGGTTCCCAGACTTGTCGTGGCACCAGTGCCAAGTCGGGCTGGTTTGATAGTACCAAGTGGATCCTGCAATCTGCCATCCAGAAGCGGGGCAGCTTACTTTTGTTTGCCAGGGAAACGGGCCGAGGTTTTTGTCTGGGGGCCTATGGCTGGGAGTGACCGGCTGGCTCCTGAAAAGCTACGATAGGCAGGATGGTGACCAGACCCATGGTGGCAGCAGTGCCAAGTTGGGCTGGTTTGATAGTACCAAGTGGCTCCTGCAATCTGCCATCAAAAAGTTGGCAGGCGAGTTTTGTTTTCCAGGGAAAAGCGCCGTTGTTTGTGTTTGGGTGCCTGTGGTGGGAGTGGCCGGCTGGCTCTTTAGAATCCACGATACGCAGGATGGTTCCCAGACCAGTGGTGGCACCAGTGCCAAGTCGGGCGGGTTTGATAGTAACAAGTGCGTCCTACAATCTGCCATCCAGAAGCAGGGCAGCTTACTTTTGTTTTCCAGGGAAACGGGCCGAGGTTTTTGTCTGGGGGCCTATGGCTGGGAGTGACCGGCTGGCTCGTGAAAAGCTACGATAGGCAGGATGGTGACCAGACCCATGGCGGCACCAGTGCCAAGTTGGGCTGGTTTGATAGTACCAAGTGGCTCCTGCAATCTTCCATGATCACGTGGAGAAATACTTTCTGGTTTCAGCCTCTTGCTCTTTCTTCTCTCCCTCAACTTCTCTATCACCTCTCATCTGGTTCACATGCGCTGTCTTCAAGGTCCACAGGCTACTTTTCACAGAATCTTCTGGCCTGATGAAGTAAGAATGATGAATAGAACAGAGCTGGGATCTATTTTCCAGTTTGGATAAAATGCATTCTGCACACAAATCCAAGGAGAACGGGCTGCCCCGATGCCCAGAAAATCTTTCACTCCTGCTAGTGTTCTACGTCAACCGCAACTTAGTCTGAAAGAAAAGCTTTTTCTCTGAGAGCATCTGAGAGGTTTGCATGAAGCACTGATATCTGACATATGCAATTTTGAATAGGAGAGGAAAAAGAAAATGGCAAGGAGTTTTTAATTTTAGTGGTTTCAATTTTAATTTCCGTGCACTTTTTCAAAACTTGTCAGCTCAAATGCCCATCAACATCTTTTAGTCATCTGTAAGTCAGTATTCATATAAAATGTGCTTCAAATCCAAAGAATTTCAAATTTGCACTCCAAGCTTCTATGCCTAGATTTATGATTTCCTACACATATTAGATGAAAGGAAGGCCTTTTTTACTGTGGGAGTGCTGGAACACTGGAACAGGTTGCCCAGAGAAGTTGTGGGTGTCCCATCCCTGAAAGTATTCAAGGTCACCCTGGACGGGGCTTGGAGCAGCAACAAAGGAGAAGCTTGATGGTAGAGAAACAAAGTTGGACTATAGAAGAAACTCGGATTGAAGTATAGGATCAAGTTTTCTCTCAGCTCTTGGGGTAAATTCAAAGTTGTACAAAATGACATTTATCTGTGCTATTCACTACTGTAACAGAAAGTTTCATGAAAACTGTACAGAAGATAGTAAATTTTAAAAGAGATAAGAATTACAGCATAAAATCCATGGGATAGGTTACAACATGAGACACTCTCTAAGAGAAAATCTCTGTGTTTCAGCACTTCATCGGGGTAAGATTTCATGAAGTGCCAAAGAAGGCGGCAAAATATCATTCGGGACATTATTTACTGGAATTCAGCCTGGCCATTAGTAGGAACTGCCTTTGAACATATCATGTAGATATACCACACACACTTTCCCTTCACTGAAAAATTACTGTTTACAACAAATAAGCAATTGACAATCAAAATTGATTGAAAGCATCTTAAACATGTCAAGTATTTCATTGTAGATGATCTGTGATCCAAATGCTTCTTCCACCTTCGAGAGGGACAGAAGAATTCTTCCATATCATGATGGTTTAAAATTGTATCAACCAATGTTTTCTGCTGAAAAGATATCATCTATTTTTTTCTATTTTTGGAAGAAAATATTCCTAGACATACAACAGGTGAGAACTAAGTAATTTTAAAGAAACAAATGAAATGAAAATATTCTGTAAATAGAATGAAATGAAAAGCTGTGTTTTAAATAGGAGCTAAATATTAAACAGAATTTTTGTACCAGGCATTTGAATTACTGCACCAGCTCTTTTGCCCATCAAGAGAGGCATTTAGCATTTCAGTCTTTTCCAAGGTGTTCATGATCTGCTATGCTGATCTCTGTGTGTGCCTAGGTGTGTGTGGAGGGGGGGGCATATGAAGGGGAGTGTGTATGTTTGCTTTACAATTGTTGTGGCAGATTCATGCCTCAGCTCCACATTTTGTTTTAAAAAGGTCACACCGAGTGGATATGAAGTTTACTATCAACAAGAGATCGATTCCCAAATCATCCATTTGACTCTCCCTTATAAATCATGTGCTTTGTTGCATATTTTATCAAATATACTTTCAAGCCAGATGGAGGAAGGAGGATGTGGGAATCCCTCCACCATCTTGCAACTTTTATGTAAGTAGGTTTTCAAGAAAATCATCATTTCTCTTTTAAATATGTCTGGAACAGGCATGATGGTAGTGTCAACCTGTTGGAGTTTTTGTTGCTGGAAGAAGTTGTACAAAAGGATTGGTTTTTACATTGACCAGTTACTGAATCAAGCGCAGGAATACATTGGAAATTTAGCTGGGGGTTCCTTTTCCCAGCAGACTACTTCTAGAACGAGCTTGTACACTGAAGCTGACTCTTTTGCTCTCTTTTTGTTTCTTTCCTATTTTCTTGGCTTCTTTGCCACTATCTAGACAATTTTGGAACTTTGTTCCCAACTAAAATGGTTTCAATAGTCTGATTGTGATCATACATTTTTACAAGGAATTTTTAAAATCTTTCCTCGAGTCCAGAAAGTCAAGGACTTAGATCTTTTTCTTCCCTTATCAATATTGCCATGAAATTGATAAATAAAGACCAACTCTTTATTTTTGTTTTTAACCCACGTAGATAATTCCCATCCATTAATCCATTTTGTGGACCAATAGCTGCCATTCTGATGGAAGCTGTCACTTCTTAACAATAGGCATTCTGTGACTATGTTGACAGCACTTTGGGTGAAGATCCTAACTGGTCTTAGATATACATAGGGAGAAATTTGCTCAGCCAGTGTCAGTCTTAAGCATGCGTATCAGAAGATCTTTCTAGAGCTGGGAATTTTCCCATGAAAGGGATTCAGTTAGGGAAGAGACACTTGTGCCAGAGTTTTACATTCTTCTTGAACACTGCTTAAGGAACTTAGATGCCATGTCCATTTGGATCTCTGTCTGCACAGAACTTTGTCATGCCAGCGCTTTGAAATGCATCTTGAAGAGAATTCACTAGCACAGAATGAAAGAGAGTGGAAGGGGTTGGTGGGGCTAACCAGGCCCAACCCCCCTGCCTAAACCAGGATACCTAGAGCCTCTTGCCCAGGATTCTATCTGGGTGTACTTTTAATGTCTTCAAAGATCCAGGCTCCACAATCTTTCTGGGCAGTCTGTGCCGTGGTTCAGTCACCCTGACAGTAAAGAAACATTTACTGATGTTCAAAGGCAATCTCCTGTATTTCAGTGTGTGCCCACTGCCTCTTGTCTTTTCCCTCAGCATCACTGAAAAGACACTGATTCCCTCCCCTTTGCACTATTGCTTCCATATGTATGTGTGATGCCATGTAGAGGTATGTCAAAAACCTCCCTGAAGCCCAGGCAGATAATATTCCCTTCATCTACCAGTCAAGTTGATTCATCAGAGGAGTTTAAAGTGATGTTCAGCATGAAATTCCCCTGAAAAATCATGCTAACTACATTATTTGGTCATCTGTCATGTGCCTGGCAAGGATTTCCAGGAAGAGCTGCTTCATCAACTTCCTGGGGATAAAAAAGAGGCTGGCTGGTTTGTACTATGGCGAGTCCTCTTAATTGCCTTTTTTGAAGATGGGTGTCATTTGCTAACATCCACTCTTTAGCCTCTCTTGTCGTCTACATCTTAGCAAAACGCTTTTCCACTATGTCTGGCTAGGAAAAACTGTGCCAGCACAGAAAACATCTCCCATCGTGTTCTAGAAGTTGCACGGATGTCTGCCAAGTGTTTGGCAGGAAGAAAAGAAAAGTTGTCCAAAACAGCTTCCAATCGAATGTTCCTGTGATTGGAAAAGTCAGGAGAGTGCAAAGGTACTGTTTTCTATCAGTTGGCAAGGTGCGCACACAATCCCAGTGTTGTACAGCTTGCTTCTTCACCTTCCCGAAGCTGCCGCTCTCGCCGGCTGCCGGAGCCCAAGAAGCGGCTTCTTCGCGCAAAGACGATTGTGCCGCTCACAGGGCTCTCCTTAGCGCGGCTTCTGCCGAAAGACGCCCGGCAGCGGCTCTTACCTCCGGAGAGCATCCTACCTTCGTCTTTAGCTCCTCTTCTCATCTACACCTCGGCAAAAAGCTTTTCCACTATGTCTGGCTAGGAAAAACTGTGCCAGCACAGAAAACATCTCCCATCGTGTTCTAGAAGTTGCACGGATGTCTGCCAAGTGTTTGGCAGGAAGAAAAGAAAAGTTGTCCAAAACAGCTTCCAATCGAATGTTCCTGTGATTGGAAAAGTCAGGAGAGTGCAAAGGTACTGTTTTCTATCAGTTGGCAAGGTGCGCACACAATCCCAGTGTTGTACAGCTTGCTTCTTCACCTTACCGAAGCTGCCGCTCTCGCCGGCTGCCGGAGCCCAAGAAGCGGCTTCTTCGCGCAAAGACGATTGTGCCGCTCACAGGGCTCTCCTTAGCGCGGCTTCTGCCGAAAGACGCCCGGCAGCGGCTCTTACCTCCGGAGAGCATCCTACCTTCGTCTTTCGCGTCTTTTCTAGTCTACATCTTAGCAAAACGCTTTTCCACTATGTCTGGCTAGGAAAAACCGTGCCAGCACAGAAAACATCTCCCATCGTTTTCTAGAAGTTGCACGGATGTCTGCCAAGTGTTTGGGAGGAAGAAAAGAAAAGTTGTCCAAAACAGCTTCCAATCGAATGTTCATGTGATTGGAAAAGTCAGGAGTGCAAAGGTACTGTTTTCTATCAGTTGGCAAGGTGCGCACACAATCCCAGTGTTGTACAGCTTGCTTCTTCACCTTCCCGAAGCTGCCACTCTCAGGAGGTAAGAGCCGCTGCCGGGCGTCTTTCGGCAGAAGCCGCGCTAAGGAGAGCACTGTGAGCGGCACAATCGTCTTTGCGCGAAGAAGCCGCTTCTTCGGCTCCGGCAGCCGGCGAGAGCGGCAGCTTCGGGAAGGTGAAGAAGCAAGCTGTACAACACTGGGATTGTGTGCGCACCTTGCCAACTGATAGAAAACAGTACCTTTGCACTCTCCTGACTTTTCCAATCACAGGAACATTTGTTTGGAAGCGTTTTGGACAACTTTTCTTTTCTTCCTGCCAAACACTTGGCAGACATCCGTGCAACTTCTAGAACACGATGGGAGATGTTTTCTGTGCTGGCACAGTTTTTCCTAGCCAGACATAGTGGAAAAGCGTTTTGCTAAGATGTAGACTACAAAAGACGCGAAAGACGAAGGTAGGATGCTCTCCGGAGGTAAGAGCCGCTGCCGGGCGTCTTTCGGCAGAAGCCGCGCTAAGGAGAGCCCTGTGAGCGGCACAACCGTCTTTGCGCGAAGAAGCCGCTTCTTGGGCTCCGGCAGCCGGCGAGAGCGGCAGCTTCGGGAAGGTGAAGAAGCAAGCTGTACAACACTGGGATTGTGTGCGCACCTTGCCAACTGATAGAAAACAGTACCTTTGCACTCTCCTGACTTTTCCAATCACAGGAACATTCGATTGGAAGCTGTTTTGGACAACTTTTCTTTTCTTCCTGCCAAACACTTGGCAGACATCCGTGCAACTTCTAGAACACGATGGGAGATGTTTTCTGTGCTGGCACAGTTTTTCCTAGCCAGACATAGTGGAAAAGCGTTTTGCTAAGATGTAGACTACAAAAGACGCGAAAGACGAAGGTAGGATGCTCTCCGGAGGTAAGAGCCGCTGCCGGGTGTCTTTCGGCAGAAGCCGCGCTAAGCAGAGGCCTGTGAGCGGCACAATCGTCTTTGCGCGAAGAAGCCGCTTCTTCGGCTCCGGCAGCCGGCGAGAGCGGCAGCTTCGGGAAGGTGAAGAAGCAAGCTGTACAACACTGGGATTGTGTGCGCACCTTGCCAACTGATAGAAAACAGTACCTTTGCACTCTCCTGACTTTTCCAATCACAGGAACATTCGATTGGAAGCTGTTTTGGACAACTTTTCTTTTCTTCCTGCCAAACACTTGGCAGACATCCGTGCAACTTCTAGAACACGATGGGAGATGTTTTCTGTGCTGGCACAGTTTTTCCTAGCCAGACATAGTGGAAAAGCTTTTTGCCGAGGTGTAGATGAGAAGAGGAGCTAAAGACGAAGGTAGGATGCTCTCCGGAGGTAAGAGCCGCTGCCGGGCGTCTTTCGGCAGAAGCCGCGCTAAGGAGAGCACTGTGAGCGGCACAATCGTCTTTGCGCGAAGAAGCCGCTTCTTGGGCTCCGGCAGCCGGCGAGAGCGGCAGCTTCGGGAAGGTGAAGAAGCAAGCTGTACAACACTGGGATTGTGTGCGCACCTTGCCAACTGATAGAAAACAGTACCTTTGCACTCTCCTGACTTTTCCAATCACAGGAACATTCGATTGGAAGCTGTTTTGGACAACTTTTCTTTTCTTCCTGCCAAACACTTGGCAGACATCCGTGCTACATCTAGAACACGATGGGAGATGTTTTCTGTACTGGCACAGTTTTTCCTAGCCAGACATAGTGGAAAAGCTTTTTGCCGAGGTGTAGATGAGAAGAGGAGCTAAAGACGAAGGTAGGATGCTCTCCGGAGGTAAGAGCCGCTGCCGGGCGTCTTTCGGCAGAAGCCGCGCTAAGGAGAGCCCTGTGAGAGGCACAATCGTCTTTGCGCGAAGAAGCCGCTTCTTGGGCTCCGGCAGCCGGCGAGAGCGGCAGCTTCGGGAAGGTGAAGAAGCAAGCTGTACAACACTGGGATTGTGTGCGCACCTTGCCAACTGATAGAAAACAGTACCTTTGCACTCTCCTGACTTTTCCAATCACAGGAACATTCGATTGGAAGCTGTTTTGGACAACTTTTCTTTTCTTCCTGCCAAACACTTGGCAGACATCCGTGCAACGTCTAGAACACGATGGGAGATGTTTTCTGTGCTGGCACAGTTTTTCCTAGCCAGACATAGTGGAAAAGCTTTTTGCCGAGGTGTAGATGAGAAGAGGAGCTAAAGACGAAGGTAGGATGCTCTCCGGAGGTAAGAGCCGCTGCCGGGCGTCTTTCGGCAGAAGCCGCGCTAAGGAGAGCACTGTGAGCGGCACAATCGTCTTTGCGCGAAGAAGCCGCTTCTTGGGCTCCGGCAGCAGGCGAGAGCGGCAGCTTCGGGAAGGTGAAGAAGCAAGCTGTACAACACTGGGATTGTGTGCGCACCTTGCCAACTGATAGAAAACAGTACTTTGCACTCTCCTGACTTTTCCAATCACAGGAACATTCGATTGGAAGCTGTTTTGGACAACTTTTCTTTTCTTCCTGCCAAACACTTGGCAGACATCCGTGAAACTTCTAGAACACGATGGGAGATGTTTTCTGTGCTGGCACAGTTTTTCCTAGCCAGACATAGTGGAAAAGCGTTTTGCTAAGATGTAGACGACAAGAGAGGCTAAAGAGTGGATGTTAGCAAATGACACCCATCTTCAAAAAAGGCAATTAAGAGGACTCGCCATAGTACAAACCAGCCAGCCTCTTTTTTATCCCCAGGAAGTTGATGAAGCAGCTCTTCCTGGAAATCCTTGCCAGGCACATGACAGATGACCAAATAATGTAGTTAGCATGATTTTTCAGGGGAATTTCATGCTGAACATCACTTTAAACTCCTCTGATGAATCAACTTGACTGGTAGATGAAGGGAATATTTTCTGCCTGGGCTTCAGGGAGGTTTTTGACATACCTCTACATGGCATCACACATACATATGGAAGCAATAGTGCAAAGGGGAGGGAATCAGTGTCTTTTCAGTGATGCTGAGGGAAAAGACAAGAGGCAGTGGGCACACACTGAAATACAGGAGATTGCCTTTGAACATCAGTAAATGTTTCTTTACTGTCAGGGTGACTGAACCACGGCACAGACTGCCCAGAAAGATTGTGGAGCCTGGATCTTTGAAGACATTAAAAGTACACCCAGATAGAATCCTGGGCAAGAGGCTCTAGGTATCCTGGTTTAGGCAGGGGGGTTGGGCCTGGTTAGCCCCACCAACCCCTTCCACTCTCTTTCATTCTGTGCTAGTGAATTCTCTTCAAGATGCATTTCAAAGCACTGGCATGACAAAGTTCTGTGCAGACAGAGATCCAAATGGACATGGCATCTAAGTTCCTTAAGCAGTGTTCAAGAAGAATGTAAAACTCTGGCACAAGTGTCTCTTCCCTAACTGAATCCCTTTCATGGGAAAATTCCCAGCTCTAGAAAGATCTTCTGATACGCATGCTTAAGACTGACACTGGCTGAGCAAATTTCTCCCTATGTATATCTAAGACCAGTTAGGATCTTCACCCAAAGTGCTGTCAACATAGTCACAGAATGCCTATTGTTAAGAAGTGACAGCTTCCATCAGAATGGCAGCTATTGGTCCACAAAATGGATTAATGGATGGGAATTATCTACGTGGGTTAAAAACAAAAATAAAGAGTTGGTCTTTATTTATCAATTTCATGGCAATATTGATAAGGGAAGAAAAAGATCTAAGTCCTTGACTTTCTGGACTCGAGGAAAGATTTTAAAAATTCCTTGTAAAAATGTATGATCACAATCAGACTATTGAAACCATTTTAGTTGGGAACAAAGTTCCAAAATTGTCTAGATAGTGGCAAAGAAGCCAAGAAAATAGGAAAGAAACAAAAAGAGAGCAAAAGAGTCAGCTTCAGTGTACAAGCTCGTTCTAGAAGTAGTCTGCTGGGAAAAGGAACCCCCAGCTAAATTTCCAATGTATTCCTGCGCTTGATTCAGTAACTGGTCAATGTAAAAACCAATCCTTTTGTACAACTTCTTCCAGCAACAAAAACTCCAACAGGTTGACACTACCATCATGCCTGTTCCAGACATATTTAAAAGAGAAATGATGATTTTCTTGAAAACCTACTTACATAAAAGTTGCAAGATGGTGGAGGGATTCCCACATCCTCCTTCCTCCATCTGGCTTGAAAGTATATTTGATAAAATATGCAACAAAGCACATGATTTATAAGGGAGAGTCAAATGGATGATTTGGGAATCGATCTCTTGTTGATAGTAAACTTCATATCCACTCGGTGTGACCTTTTTAAAACAAAATGTGGAGCTGAGGCATGAATCTGCCACAACAATTGTAAAGCAAACATACACACTCCCCTTCATATGCCCCCCCCTCCACACACACCTAGGCACACACAGAGATCAGCATAGCAGATCATGAACACCTTGGAAAAGACTGAAATGCTAAATGCCTCTCTTGATGGGCAAAAGAGCTGGTGCAGTAATTCAAATGCCTGGTACAAAAATTCTGTTTAATATTTAGCTCCTATTTAAAACACAGCTTTTCATTTCATTCTATTTACAGAATATTTTCATTTCATTTGTTTCTTTAAAATTACTTAGTTCTCACCTGTTGTATGTCTAGGAATATTTTCTTCCAAAAATAGAAAAAAATAGATGATATCTTTTCAGCAGAAAACATTGGTTGATACAATTTTAAACCATCATGATATGGAAGAATTCTTCTGTCCCTCTCGAAGGTGGAAGAAGCATTTGGATCACAGATCATCTACAATGAAATACTTGACATGTTTAAGATGCTTTCAATCAATTTTGATTGTCAATTGCTTATTTGTTGTAAACAGTAATTTTTCAGTGAAGGGAAAGTGTGTGTGGTATATCTACATGATATGTTCAAAGGCAGTTCCTACTAATGGCCAGGCTGAATTCCAGTAAATAATGTCCCGAATGATATTTTGCCGCCTTCTTTGGCACTTCATGAAATCTTACCCCGATGAAGTGCTGAAACACAGAGATTTTCTCTTAGAGAGTGTCTCATGTTGTAACCTATCCCATGGATTTTATGCTGTAATTCTTATCTCTTTTAAAATTTACTATCTTCTGTACAGTTTTCATGAAACTTTCTGTTACAGTAGTGAATAGCACAGATAAATGTCATTTTGTACAACTTTGAATTTACCCCAAGAGCTGAGAGAAAACTTGATCCTATACTTCAATCCGAGTTTCTTCTATAGTCCAACTTTGTTTCTCTACCATCAAGCTTCTCCTTTGTTGCTGCTCCAAGCCCCGTCCAGGGTGACCTTGAATACTTTCAGGGATGGGACACCCACAACTTCTCTGGGCAACCTGTTCCAGTGTTCCAGCACTCCCACAGTAAAAAAGGCCTTCCTTTCATCTAATATGTGTAGGAAATCATAAATCTAGGCATAGAAGCTTGGAGTGCAAATTTTAAATTCTTTGGATTTGAAGCACATTTTATATGAATACTGACTTACAGATGACTAAAAGATGTTGATGGGCATTTGAGCTGACAAGTTTTGAAAAAGTGCACGGAAATTAAAATTGAAACCACTAAAATTAAAAACTCCTTGCCATTTTCTTTTTCCTCTCCTATTCAAAATTGCATATGTCAGATATCAGTGCTTCATGCAAACCTCTCAGATGCTCTCAGAGAAAAAGCTTTTCTTTCAGACTAAGTTGCGGTTGACGTAGAACACTAGCAGGAGTGAAAGATTTTCTGGGCATCGGGGCAGCCCGTTCTCCTTGGATTTGTGTGCAGAATGCATTTTATCCAAACTGGAAAATAGATCCCAGCTCTGTTCTATTCATCATCCTTACTTCATCAGGCCAGAAGATTCTGTGAAAAGTAGCCTGTGGACCTTGAAGACAGCGCATGTGAACCAGATGAGAGGTGATAGAGAAGTTGAGGGAGAGAAGAAAGAGGATGAGGCTGAAACCAGAAAGTATTTCTCCACGTGATCATGGAAGATTGCAGGAGCCACTTGGTACTATCAAACCAGCCCAACTTGGCACTTGTGCCACCTTGGGTCTGGGAGCCATGTTGCATATCGTGCATTTTAAGGAGCCAGCTGGCCACACCCAGCCATATGCCCCCAAACACAAACCAAGGCCCTTTTCTCTGGCAAACAAAACTCAACTGCCCCTCTTCTGGATGGCAGATTGCAGGAACCACTTGGTACTATCAAACCAGCCCAACTTGGCACTGGTGCCACCATGGGTCTGGTCACCATCCTGCCTATTGTAGCTTTTCAGGAGCCAGCCGGTCACTCTCAGCCATAGGCCCCCAAACACAAACCTCGGCCCGTTTCCCTGGCAAACAAAAGTAAGCTGCCCCGCTTCTGCATGGCAGATTGCAGGAGCTACTTAGTACTATCAAATCAGCCCGACTTGGCACAGGTGCCACCTTGGATCTGGGAACCATCCTGTGTATCGTGGATTTTCAGGGGCCAGCCGGCCACTCTCAGCCATATGCCCCCAAAAACAAACCACGGACCTTTTCTCTGGCAAACAAAAATCAGCTGCCCCACTTCTGGATGGCAGATTGCAGGAGCCACTTGGGACTATCACACCAGCACAACATGGCACTGCTGCCACCTTGGATCTGGGAACAATCCTGCGTATCGTACATATTCAGGAACCAGCCGAACACTCCCAGCCACAGGCCCCCAAACACAAACAACGGCCCTTTTCTCTGGCAAACAAAACTCAACTGCCCCTCTTCTGGATGGCAAATTGCAGGACGCACTTGGTACTACAAAAAGAGCCCGACTTGGCAGTGGTGCCACCTTGGCTCTGGGAACCATCCTGCGTATCGAGCATTTTAAGGAGCCAGCCGGCAATTCCCAGCCGTATGCCCCAAAAAGAAACCATGGACCTTTTCTCTGGCAAAAAAAACTCAGCTGTCCCGCTTCTGGATGGCAGATTGCAGGAGTTACTTTGAACCATACAACCAGCCTTACTTGGCACTGGTGCCACCTTGGATCTGGGAACCATCCTGCCTATCGTTGATTTTCAGGGGCCAGCCGGCCACTCTCAGCCATAGGCCCCCAAACACAAACCACAGCCCTTTTCTCTAGCAAACAAAATTCAACTGCCCCGCTTCTGGATGGCAAATTGCAGGAGCCACTGGGTACTACAAAAACAGCCTGACTTGGCACTGGTGCCACCTTGCGTCTGGTTACCATGCGGCGTATCGTGCATTTTAAGGAGCCAGGTGGCCACTCCCAGCCATATGCCCCCAAACACAACCCACAGCCCTTTTCTCTGGCAAACAAAACTCAGCTGCCCCGCTTCTGGATGGCAGATTGCAGGAGACACTTGGTACTATCAAACCAGCCCGACTTGGCACTGGTGCCACCTTGGGTCTGGGAACCATCCTGCGTATTGTGGATTGTCAGGAGACAGCCAACCACTCTCGGCCACAGAGCCCAATCAAAAACAAAGGTCCGTTTCCCTGGCAAAAAAAACTCAGCTGCCCCGCTTCTGGATGGGAGATTGCAGGAGGCACTTGACACTGTCAAACGAGCCCCACTTGGCACTGGTGCCACCTTGGGTCTGGGAACCATGCTGCGTATCGTGGATTTTCAGGAGCCAGCCGGCCACTGCCAGCCACAGGCCCCCAAACACAAACCACAGCCTTTTTCTCTGGCAAACAAAACTCAGCTGCCCCGCTTCTGGATGGCAGATTGCAGGAGCCACTTGGTACTATCAAACCAGCCCGACTTGGCACTGGTGCCACCTTGGGTCTGGGAACCATCCTGCCTATCGTGGATTTTAAGGAGCCAGCCGGCTACTCCCAGCCACAGGCCCCCAACAAAAACCACGGCCCTTTTTTCTCGCAAACAAAACTTAGCTGCCTCACTTCTGGATGGCAGATTGCAGGAGCCACTTGGTGTAATCAAACCAGCCCGACTTGGCACTGGTGCCACCTTGGGTCTGGGAACCATCCTGCGTATCGTGGATTCTAAGGAGCCAGCCGGCCACTCCCAGCCACAGGCCCCCAAACAAAATCAACGGCGCTGTTCCCTGGAAAACAAAACACGCCTGCCAACTTTTTGATGGAGTTTGCAGGAGCCACTTGGTACTATCAAACCAGCCCGACTTGGCACTGGTGCCACCTTGGGTCTGGGAACCATCCTGCGTATCGTGGATTCTAAGGAGCCAGCCGGCCACTCCTAGCCACAGGCCCCCAAACAAAAACCTAGGCCTATTTCTCTGGCAAACAAAAGTAAGCTGCCCTGCTTCTGGATGGCAGATTGCAGGAGACACTTGGTACTATCAAACCAGCCCAACTTGGCACTGGTGCCACCTTGGATCTGGGAACCATGCTCTGTATCGTGGATATTCAGGGGCCAGCCGGCCACTCTCAGCCATATGCCCCCAAAAACAAACCACGGACCTTTTCTCTGGCAAACAAAACTCAACTGCCCCACTTCTGGATGGCAGATTGCAGGAGCCACTTGGGACTATCACACCAGCACAACATGGCACTGCTGCCACCTTGGATCTGGGAACAATCCTGCGTATCGTACATATTCAGGAACCAGCCGAACACTCCCAGCCACAGGCCCCCAAACACAAACAACGGCCCTTTTCTCTGGCAAACAAAACTCAACTGCCCCTCTTCTGGATGGCAAATTGCAGGACGCACTTGGTACTACAAAAAGAGCCCGACTTGGCAGTGGTGCCACCTTGGCTCTGGGAACCATCCTGCGTATCGAGCATTTTAAGGAGCCAGCCGGCAATTCCCAGCCGTATGCCCCAAAAAGAAACCATGGACCTTTTCTCTGGCAAAAAAAACTCAGCTGTCCCGCTTCTGGATGGCAGATTGCAGGAGTTACTTTGAACCATACAACCAGCCTTACTTGGCACTGGTGCCACCTTGGATCTGGGAACCATCCTGCCTATCGTTGATTTTCAGGGGCCAGCCGGCCACTCTCAGCCATAGGCCCCCAAACACAAACCACAGCCCTTTTCTCTAGCAAACAAAATTCAACTGCCCCGCTTCTGGATGGCAAATTGCAGGAGCCACTGGGTACTACAAAAACAGCCTGACTTGGCACTGGTGCCACCTTGCGTCTGGTTACCATGCGGCGTATCGTGCATTTTAAGGAGCCAGGTGGCCACTCCCAGCCATATGCCCCCAAACACAACCCACGGCCCTTTTCTCTGGCAAACAAAACTCAGCTGCCCTGCTTCTGGATGGCAGATTGCAGGAGACACTTGGTACTATCAAACCAGCCCGACTTGGCACTGGTGCCACCTTGGGTCTGGGAACCATCCTGCGTATTGTGGATTGTCAGGAGACAGCCAACCACTCTCGGCCACAGAGCCCAATCAAAAACAAAGGTCCGTTTCCCTGGCAAAAAAAACTCAGCTGCCCCGCTTCTGGATGGGAGATTGCAGGAGGCACTTGACACTGTCAAACGAGCCCCACTTGGCACTGGTGCCACCTTGGGTCTGGGAACCATGCTGCGTATCGTGGATTTTCAGGAGCCAGCCGGCCACTGCCAGCCACAGGCCCCCAAACACAAACCACAGCCTTTTTCTCTGGCAAACAAAACTCAGCTGCCCCGCTTCTGGATGGCAGATTGCAGGAGCCACTTGGTACTATCAAACCAGCCCGACTTGGCACTGGTGCCACCTTGGGTCTGGGAACCATCCTGCCTATCGTGGATTTTAAGGAGCCAGCCGGCTACTCCCAGCCACAGGCCCCCAACAAAAACCACGGCCCTTTTTTCTCGCAAACAAAACTTAGCTGCCTCACTTCTGGATGGCAGATTGCAGGAGCCACTTGGTGTAATCAAACCAGCCCGACTTGGCACTGGTGCCACCTTGGGTCTGGGAACCATCCTGCGTATCGTGGATTCTAAGGAGCCAGCCGGCCACTCCCAGCCACAGGCCCCCAAACAAAATCAACGGCGCTGTTCCCTGGAAAACAAAACACGCCTGCCAACTTTTTGATGGAGTTTGCAGGAGCCACTTGGTACTATCAAACCAGCCCGACTTGGCACTGGTGCCACCTTGGGTCTGGGAACCATCCTGCGTATCGTGGATTCTAAGGAGCCAGCCGGCCACTCCTAGCCACAGGCCCCCAAACAAAAACCTAGGCCTATTTCTCTGGCAAACAAAAGTAAGCTGCCCTGCTTCTGGATGGCAGATTGCAGGAGACACTTGGTACTATCAAACCAGCCCAACTTGGCACTGGTGCCACCTTGGATCTGGGAACCATGCTCTGTATCGTGGATATTCAGGGGCCAGCCGGCCACTCTCAGCCATATGTCCCCAAACAGAAACCTCGGCCCGTTTCTCTGGCAAACAAAACTCAACTGCCCCTCTTCTGGATGGCAAATTGCAGGATGAACTTGATACTAAAACCGCAGGCCGACTTGGTAGTGGTGACACCTTGGGCCTGGGAACCATCATGCGTATCGAGCATTTTAAGGAGCCAGCCGGCCACTCCCAGCAATATGCCCCCAAAAACAATCCACGGAATTTTCCTCTGGCAAACAAAAATCAGCTGCCTCGCTTCTGGATGGCAGATTGCAGGAGCCACTTTGCACCATCAAACCAGCCCGACTTGGCACTGGTGCCACATTGCATCTGGGAACCATGCTGCCTAGCGTGGATTTTCAGGAGCCAGCCGGCCACTCTCAGCTATATGCCCCCAAACAAAACCCACGGCCCGTTTCCCTGGCAAACAAAATTAAGCTGCCCCGCTTCTGGATGGCAGATTGCAGGACGCACTTGGTAGTATCAAACCAGCAAAACTTGGCACTGGTGCCACCTTGGGTCTGGGAACCATCCTGCGTATCGTGGGTTCAAAGGAGCCAGCCGGTCACTCCCAGCCACAGGCCCCCAAATACAAACAATGTCGCTTTTCCCTGGAAAACAAAACTCGCCTGCCAACTTTTTGATGGCAGATTGCAGGAGCCACTTGGTACTATCAAACCAGCCCAACTTGGCACTGGTGCCACCATGGGTCTGGTAACCATCCTGCCTATCGTAGCTTTCCAGGAGCCAGCCGGTCACTCTCAGCCATAGGTCCCCAGTCACAAACCTCGGCCCGTTTCCCTGGCAAACAAAAGTAAGCTACCCCGCTTCTGGATGGCAGATTGCAGGAGCCACTTGGTACTATCAAACCAGCCCAACTTGGCACTGGTGCCACCTTGGGTCTGGGAACCATGCTGCGTAACACAGATTCTAAGGCGCCAGTCGGCCACTACGAGCCACAAGCCCCCAAACACAAACAACGGCGCTATTCTCTGGCAAACAAAACTCAACTGCCCCTCTTCTGGATGGCAAATTGCAGGACGCACTTGGTACTATAAAAACAGCCCGACTTGGCACTGGTGCCCTCTTGGGTCTGGGAACCATCCTGCGTATCGAACTTTTTAATGAGACAGCCGGCCACTCCCAGCCATATGCCCCCAAACACAACCCACGGCCCTTTTCTCTGGCAAACAAAACTCAACTGCACCGCTTCTGGATGGCAGATTGCAGGAGCCACTTGGTACTATCAAACCAGCCCAACTTGGCACTGGTGCCACCTTGGGTCTGGGAACCATCCTGCGTATTGTGGGTTGTCAGGAGCCAGCCGAACACTCTCGGCCACAGACCCCAATTAAAAACAACGGCCCGTTTCACAGGCAAACAAAACTCAGCTGCCCCGCTTCTGGATGGGAGATTGCAGGAGCCACTGGGTACTATGAAACCAGCCCTACTTGGCACTGATGCCACCTTGGGTCTGGGAACCATGCTGCGTATCATGGATTTTCAGGAGCCAGCCGGCCACTGCCAGCCACAGGCCCCGAAACACAAAAAACAGCCTTTTTCTCTGGCAAACAAAATTCAGCTGCCCCGCTTCTGGATGGCAGATTGCAGGAACCACTTGGTACTAACAAACCAGCCCGACTTGGCACTGATGCCACCTTGGGTCTGGGAACCATCCTGCGTATCGTGGATTCTAAGGAGCCAGCTGGCCACTCCCAGCCACAGGCCCCAAAACACACACAACGGTGCTTTTCCCTGGAAAACAAAACTCGCCTGCCAAACTTTTGATGGCAGATTGCAGGAGCCACTTGGTATTATCAAACCAGCCCAACTTGGCACTGGTGCCACCATGGGTCTGGTCACCATCCTGCCTATCGTAGCTTTTCAGGAGCCAGCCAGCCACCCCCAGCCAGAGGCCCCCAGACAAATATTTCGGCCCGTTTCCCTGGCAAACAAAAGTAAGCTGCCCTGCTTCTGGATGGCAGATTGCAGGAGCCACTTGGTACCATCAAACCAGCCCAACTTGGCACTGGTGCCAACTCAGGTCTGGGAACCATGCTGCGTATCGTGGGTTCTAAGGAGCCAGCTGGCCACTCCCAGCCACAGGCACCCAAACACAAACAACGGCGCTTTTCCCTGGAAAACAAAACTCGCCTGCCAACTTTTTGATGGCAGATTGCAGGAGCCACTTGGTACTATCAAACCAGCCCAACTTGGCACTGGTGCCACCATGGGTCTGGTCAACATCCTGCCTATCGTAGCTTTTCAGGAGCCAGCCGGTCACTCCCAGCCATAGGCCCCCAGACACAAACCTCGGCCCGTTTCCCTGGCAAACAAAAGTAAGCTGCCCCGCTTCTGCATGGCAGATTGCAGGAGCTACTTAGTACTATCAAACCAGCCCGACTTGGCACTGGTGACACCTCTGGTCTGGGAACCATCCTGCCTATCGTGGATTTTCAGGGGCCAGCCGGCCACTCTCAGCCATATGCCCCAAAAACAAACCACGGCCCTTTTCTCTGGCAAACAAAACTCAACTGCCCCTCTTCTGGATGGCAAATTTTAGGACGCACTTTGTACTACGAAAACCGCCCGACGTGGCACTGGTGCCACCTTGTGTCAGGGAACCATCCTGCATATCGAGCTTTTTAAGGAGCCAGCCGGCCACGCCCAGCCATACACCCCCAAAAACAAACCACGGACCATATCGCTTGGAAACAAAAATCCGCTGCCCCGCGTCTGGATGGCAGATTGCAGGAGCCACTTTGCACCATCAAACTAGCCCGACTTGGCACTGGTGCCACCTTGGGTCTGGGAACAATCCTGCATATCGTGGATTCTAAGGAGCCAGCCGGCCACTCCCTGCCACAGGCCCCCAAACAAAAACAACGGCGCTTTTCCCTGGAAAACAAAATTCGCCTGCCAGCATTTTGATGGCAGATTGCAGGAGCCACTTGGTACTATCAAATCATCCCAACTTGGCACTGGTGCCACTATGGGTCTGGGAACCATCCTGCCTATTGTAGCATTTCAGGAGCCAGCCGGTCACTCCCAGCCATAGGCCCCCAGACACAAACCTCGGACCGTTTCCCTGGCAAACAAAATTAAGCTGCCCCGATTCTGGATGGCAGATTGCAGGAGCCACTTGGTTGTGTCAAACCAGCCCGACTTGGCACTGGTGCCACCTTGGGTCTGGGAACCATCCTGCGTAACGTGGATTCTAAGCAGCCACCCGGCCACTCTGAGCCACAGGCCCCCAAACACAAACAACGGCGCTTTTCCCTGGAAAACAAAACTCGCCTGCCAACTTTTTGATGGCAGATTGCAGGAGCCACTTGGTACTATCAAACCAGCCCAACTTGGCACTGGTGCCACCTCTGGTCTGGGAACCATCCTGCCTATCGTAGCTTTTCAGGAGCCAGCCGGTCACTCCCAGCCATAGACCCCCAGACACAAACCTCGGCCCGTTTCCCTGGAAAACAAAAGTAAGTTACCCCGATTCTGGATGGCAGATTGCAGGAGCCACTTGGTACTATCAAATCAGCCCAACTTGGCACTGGTGCCACCATGGGTCTGGTAAACATCCTGCCGATCGTAGCTTTTCAGGAGCCAGCCGGTCACTCCCTGCCATAGGCCCCCGGACACAAACCTCGGCCCGTTTCCCTGGCAAACAAAAGTAAGCTGCCCCGCTTTTGGATGGCAGATTGCAGGATGCAGTTGGTACTTACAAACCAGCCCGACTTGGCCCTGGTGCCACCTCTGGTCTGGGAACCATGCTGCGTAACGTAGATTCTACGAGGACAGGCGGCCACTCCCAGCCACAGGCCTCTAAACAAAAACAACGGCGCTTTTCCCTGGAAAACAAAACTCACCTGCCAACTTCTTGATGGCAGATTGCAGGAGCCACTTGGTACTATCAAACCAGCCCAACTTGGCACTGGTGCCACCATGGGTCTGGTCACCATCCTGCCTATCGTAGCTTTTCAGGAGCCAGCCGCTCACTCCCAGCCATAGGCCCCCAGACAAATACCTCGGCACGTTTCCCTGGCAAACAAAAGTAGGCTGCCCCGCTTCTGGATGGCAAATTGCAGGACGCACTTGGTACTACGAAAACAGCCCGACTTGGCACTGATGCCACCTTGGGTCAGGGAACAATCCTGTGTATAGAGCTTTTTAAGGAGCCAGCCGGCCACGTCCAGTCATATACCCCCAAAAAAAAAACCACGGAACTTTTCTCCAGCAAACAAAAATCCGCTGCCCCGCGTCTGGATGGCAGATTGCAGGAGCTATTTAGTATTATCAAACCAGCCCGACTTGGCACTGGTGGCACCATGAGTCTGGTAACCATCCTGCCTATCGTAGCTTTTCAGTAGTCAGCCGGTCACTCCCAGCCATAGGCCCCCAGACAAATACCTCGGCCCGTTTCCCTGGGAAACAAAAGTAAGCTGTCCCGCTTCTGGATGGCAGATTGCAGGAGCCACTTGGTACTATCAAACCAGCCCAACTTGTTCCCAGACCCAAGGTGGCACCAGTGCCAAGTGGGGCTGGTTTGATGGTGCAACGTGGCTCCTGCAATCTGCCATCCAAAAGCGGGGCAGCTTACTTTTGTTTGCCAGGGAAACGGGCCGAGGTTTGTGTCTGGGGGTCTATGGCTGGGAGTGACCGGCTGGCTCCTGAAAAGCTACGATAGGCAGGATGGTTCCCAGACCAGAGGTGGCACCAGTGCCAATGTTGGGCTGGTTTGATAGTACCAAGTGGCTCCTGCAATCTGCCATCAAAAAGTTGGCAGGCGAGTTTTGTTTTCCAGGGAAAAGCGCCGTAGTTTTTGTTTGGGGGCCTGTGGCTCAGAGTGGCCGGGTGGCTGCTTAGAATCCACGATACGCAGGATGGTTCCCAGACCCAAGGTGGCACCAGTGCCAAGTCGGGCTGGTTTGACACAACCAAGTGGCTCCTGCAATCTGCCATCCAGAATCGGGGCAGCTTAATTTTGTTTGCCAGGGAAACGGTCCGAGGTTTGTGTCTGGGGGCCTATGGCTGGGAGTGACCGGCTGGCTCCTGAAATGCTACAATAGGCAGGATGGTTCCCAGACCCAGAGTGGCACCAGTGCCAAGTTGGGATGATTTGATAGTACCAAGTGGCTCCTGCAATCTGCCATCCAAATTTGGCAGGCGAATTTTGTTTTCCAGGGAAAAGCGCCGTTGTTTGTGTTTGGGGGCCTGTGGCTGGGAGTGGCCGGCTGGCTCCTTAGAATCCACGATATGCAGGATTGTTCCCAGACCCAAGGTGGCACCAGTGCCAAGTCGGGCTGGTTTGATGGTGCAAAGTGGCTCCTGCAATCTGCCATACAGACGCGGGGCAGCGGATTTTTGTTTCCAAGAGAAATGGTCCGTGGTTTGTTTTTGGGGGTTTATGGCTGGGCGTGGCCGGCTGGCTCCTTAAAAAGCTCGATATGCAGGATGGTTCCCTGACACAAGGTGGCACCAGTGCCACGTCGGGCGGTTTTCGTAGTACAAAGTGCGTCCTAAAATTTGCCATCCAGAAGAGGGGCAGTTGAGTTTTGTTTGCCAGAGAAAAGGGCCGTGGTTTGTTTTTGGGGGCATATGGCTGAGAGTGGCCGGCTGGCTCCTGAAAAGCTACGATAGGCAGGATGTTTACCAGACCCATGGTGGCACCAGTGCCAAGTTGGGCTGATTTGATAGTACCAAGTGGCTCCTGCAATCTGCCATCCAGAAGCGGGGCAGCTTACTTTTGTTTGCCAGGGAAACGGGCCGAGGTTTGTGTCTCGGGGCCTATGGCAGGCAGTGACCGGCTGGCTCCTGAAAGCTACGATAGGCAGGATGGTGACCAGACCCATGGTGGCACCAGTGCCAAGTTGGGCTGGTTTGATAGTACCAAGTGGCTCCTGCAATCTGCCATCAAGAAGTTGGCAGGCGAGTTTTGTTTTCCAGGGAAAAGCGCCGTTGTTTGTGTTTGGGGGCCTGTGGTTGGGAGTGGCCGGCTGGCTCCTTAGAAACCACGATACGCAGGATGGTTCCCAGACCAGAGGTGGCACCAGTGCCAAGTCGGGCTGGTTTGATAGTACCAAGTGGCTCCTGCAATCTGCCATCCAGAAGCGGGGCAGCTTACTTTTGTTTGCCACGGAAACGGGCCGTTGTTTGTGTTTGGGGGCCTGTGGCTGGGAGTGGCCGACTGGCTCCTTAGAATCCACGATACGCAGGATGGTTCCCAGACCAGAGGTGGCACCAGTGCCAAGTCGGGCTGGTTTGATAGTACCAAGTGGCTCCTGCAATCTGCCATCCAGAAGCGGGGCAGCTTAATTTCCTTTGCCAGGGAAACGGGCCGAGCTTTGTGTCTGGGGGCCTATGGCTGGGAGTGACCGGCTGGCTCCTGAAAAGTTACGATAGGAAGGATGGTGACCAGACCCATGGTGGCACCAGTGCCAAGTTGGGCTGATTTGATAGTACCAAGTGGCTCCTGCAATCTGCCATCAAAACGTTGGTAGGCGAGTTTTGTTTTCCAGGGAAAAGCGCCGTTGTTTGTGTTTGGGGGCCTGTGGCAGGGAGTGGCCGGCTGGCTCCTTAGAATCCACGATACGCAGGATGGTTCCCAGACTTGTCGTGGCACCAGTGCCAAGTCGGGCTGGTTTGATAGTACCAAGTGGATCCTGCAATCTGCCATCCAGAAGCGGGGCAGCTTACTTTTGTTTGCCAGGGAAACGGGCCGAGGTTTTTGTCTGGGGGCCTATGGCTGGGAGTGACCGGCTGGCTCCTGAAAAGCTACGATAGGCAGGATGGTGACCAGACCCATGGCGGCACCAGTGCCAAGTTGGGCTGGTTTGATAGTACCAAGTGGCTCCTGCAATCTTCCATGATCACGTGGAGAAATACTTTCTGGTTTCAGCCTCTTGCTCTTTCTTCTCTCCCTCAACTTCTCTATCACCTCTCATCTGGTTCACATGCGCTGTCTTCAAGGTCCACAGGCTACTTTTCACAGAATCTTCTGGCCTGATGAAGTAAGGATGATGAATAGAACAGAGCTGGGATCTATTTTCCAGTTTGGATAAAATGCATTCTGCACACAAATCCAAGGAGAACGGGCTGCCCCGATGCCCAGAAAATCTTTCACTCCTGCTAGTGTTCTACGTCAACCGCAACTTAGTCTGAAAGAAAAGCTTTTTCTCTGAGAGCATCTGAGAGGTTTGCATGAAGCACTGATATCTGACATATGCAATTTTGAATAGGAGAGGAAAAAGAAAATGGCAAGGAGTTTTTAATTTTAGTGGTTTCAATTTTAATTTCCGTGCACTTTTTCAAAACTTGTCAGCTCAAATGCCCATCAACATCTTTTAGTCATCTGTAAGTCAGTATTCATATAAAATGTGCTTCAAATCCAAAGAATTTCAAATTTGCACTCCAAGCTTCTATGCCTAGATTTATGATTTCCTACACATATTAGATGAAAGGAAGGCCTTTTTTACTGTGGGAGTGCTGGAACACTGGAACAGGTTGCCCAGAGAAGTTGTGGGTGTCCCATCCCTGAAAGTATTCAAGGTCACCCTGGACGGGGCTTGGAGCAGCAACAAAGGAGAAGCTTGATGGTAGAGAAACAAAGTTGGACTATAGAAGAAACTCGGATTGAAGTATAGGATCAAGTTTTCTCTCAGCTCTTGGGGTAAATTCAAAGTTGTACAAAATGACATTTATCTGTGCTATTCACTACTGTAACAGAAAGTTTCATGAAAACTGTACAGAAGATAGTAAATTTTAAAAGAGATAAGAATTACAGCATAAAATCCATGGGATAGGTTACAACATGAGACACTCTCTAAGAGAAAATCTCTGTGTTTCAGCACTTCATCGGGGTAAGATTTCATGAAGTGCCAAAGAAGGCGGCAAAATATCATTCGGGACATTATTTACTGGAATTCAGCCTGGCCATTAGTAGGAACTGCCTTTGAACATATCATGTAGATATACCACACACGCTTTCCCTTCACTGAAAAATTACTGTTTACAACAAATAAGCAATTGACGATCAAAATTGATTGAAAGCATCTTAAACATGTCAAGTATTTCATTGTAGATGATCTGTGATCCAAATGCTTCTTCCACCTTCGAGAGGGACAGAAGAATTCTTCCATATCATGATGGTTTAAAATTGTATCAACCAATGTTTTCTGCTGAAAAGATATCATCTATTTTTTTCTATTTTTGGAAGAAAATATTCCTAGACATACAACAGGTGAGAACTAAGTAATTTTAAAGAAACAAATGAAATGAAAATATTCTGTAAATAGAATGAAATGAAAAGCTGTGTTTTAAATAGGAGCTAAATATTAAACAGAATTTTTGTACCAGGCATTTGAATTACTGCACCAGCTCTTTTGCCCATCAAGAGAGGCATTTAGCATTTCAGTCTTTTCCAAGGTGTTCATGATCTGCTATGCTGATCTCTGTGTGTGCCTAGGTGTGTGTGGAGGGGGGGGCATATGAAGGGGAGTGTGTATGTTTGCTTTACAATTGTTGTGGCAGATTCATGCCTCAGCTCCACATTTTGTTTTAAAAAGGTCACACCGAGTGGATATGAAATTTACTATCAACAAGAGATCGATTCCCAAATCATCCATTTGACTCTCCCTTATAAATCATGTGCTTTGTTGCATATTTTATCAAATATACTTTCAAGCCAGATGGAGGAAGGAGGATGTGGGAATCCCTCCACCATCTTGCAACTTTTATGTAAGTAGGTTTTCAAGAAAATCATCATTTCTCTTTTAAATATGTCTGGAACAGGCATGATGGTAGTGTCAACCTGTTGGAGTTTTTGTTGCTGGAAGAAGTTGTACAAAAGGATTGGTTTTTACATTGACCAGTTACTGAATCAAGCGCAGGAATACATTGGAAATTTAGCTGGGGGTTCCTTTTCCCAGCAGACTACTTCTAGAACGAGCTTGTACACTGAAGCTGACTCTTTTGCTCTCTTTTTGTTTCTTTCCTATTTTCTTGGCTTCTTTGCCACTATCTAGACAATTTTGGAACTTTGTTCCCAACTAAAATGGTTTCAATAGTCTGATTGTGATCATACATTTTTACAAGGAATTTTTAAAATCTTTCCTCGAGTCCAGAAAGTCAAGGACTTAGATCTTTTTCTTCCCTTATCAATATTGCCATGAAATTGATAAATAAAGACCAACTCTTTATTTTTGTTTTTAACCCACGTAGATAATTCCCATCCATTAATCCATTTTGTGGACCAATAGCTGCCATTCTGATGGAAGCTGTCACTTCTTAACAATAGGCATTCTGTGACTATGTTGACAGCACTTTGGGTGAAGATCCTAACTGGTCTTAGATATACATAGGGAGAAATTTGCTCAGCCAGTGTCAGTCTTAAGCATGCGTATCAGAAGATCTTTCTAGAGCTGGGAATTTTCCCATGAAAGGGATTCAGTTAGGGAAGAGACACTTGTGCCAGAGTTTTACATTCTTCTTGAACACTGCTTAAGGAACTTAGATGCCATGTCCATTTGGATCTCTGTCTGCACAGAACTTTGTCATGCCAGCGCTTTGAAATGCATCTTGAAGAGAATTCACTAGCACAGAATGAAAGAGAGTGGAAGGGGTTGGTGGGGCTAACCAGGCCCAACCCCCCTGCCTAAACCAGGATACCTAGAGCCTCTTGCCCAGGATTCTATCTGGGTGTACTTTTAATGTCTTCAAAGATCCAGGCTCCACAATCTTTC
The DNA here is from genome assembly GCF_035770615.1 of Melospiza melodia melodia. Classification (NCBI taxonomy): domain Eukaryota; kingdom Metazoa; phylum Chordata; class Aves; order Passeriformes; family Passerellidae; genus Melospiza; species Melospiza melodia. Next base: position 105,266 of record NW_026948490.1, on the reverse strand, counting down.
TGGGCAGTCTGTGCCGTGGTTCAGTCACCCTGACAGTAAAGAAACATTTACTGATGTTCAAAGGCAATCTCCTGTATTTCAGTGTGTGCCCACTGCCTCTTGTCTTTTCCCTCAGCATCACTGAAAAGACACTGATTCCCTCCCCTTTGCACTATTGCTTCCATATGTATGTGTGATGCCATGTAGAGGTATGTCAAAAACCTCCCTGAAGCCCAGGCAGATAATATTCCCTTCATCTACCAGTCAAGTTGATTCATCAGAGGAGTTTAAAGTGATGTTCAGCATGAAATTCCCCTGAAAAATCATGCTAACTACATTATTTGGTCATCTGTCATGTGCCTGGCAAGGATTTCCAGGAAGAGCTGCTTCATCAACTTCCTGGGGATAAAAAAGAGGCTGGCTGGTTTGTACTATGGCGAGTCCTCTTAATTGCCTTTTTTGAAGATGGGTGTCATTTGCTAACATCCACTCTTTAGCCTCTCTTGTCGTCTACATCTTAGCAAAACGCTTTTCCACTATGTCTGGCTAGGAAAAACTGTGCCAGCACAGAAAACATCTCCCATCGTGTTCTAGAAGTTGCACGGATGTCTGCCAAGTGTTTGGCAGGAAGAAAAGAAAAGTTGTCCAAAACAGCTTCCAATCGAATGTTCCTGTGATTGGAAAAGTCAGGAGAGTGCAAAGGTACTGTTTTCTATCAGTTGGCAAGGTGCGCACACAATCCCAGTGTTGTACAGCTTGCTTCTTCACCTTCCCGAAGCTGCCGCTCTCGCCGGCTGCCGGAGCCCAAGAAGCGGCTTCTTCGCGCAAAGACGATTGTGCCGCTCACAGGGCTCTCCTTAGCGCGGCTTCTGCCGAAAGACGCCCGGCAGCGGCTCTTACCTCCGGAGAGCATCCTACCTTCGTCTTTAGCTCCTCTTCTCATCTACACCTCGGCAAAAAGCTTTTCCACTATGTCTGGCTAGGAAAAACTGTGCCAGCACAGAAAACATCTCCCATCGTGTTCTAGAAGTTGCACGGATGTCTGCCAAGTGTTTGGCAGGAAGAAAAGAAAAGTTGTCCAAAACAGCTTCCAATCGAATGTTCCTGTGATTGGAAAAGTCAGGAGAGTGCAAAGGTACTGTTTTCTATCAGTTGGCAAGGTGCGCACACAATCCCAGTGTTGTACAGCTTGCTTCTTCACCTTCCCGAAGCTGCCGCTCTCGCCGGCTGCCGGAGCCCAAGAAGCGGCTTCTTCGCGCAAAGACGATTGTGCCGCTCACAGGGCTCTCCTTAGCGCGGCTTCTGCCGAAAGACGCCCGGCAGCGGCTCTTACCTCCGGAGAGCATCCTACCTTCGTCTTTCGCGTCTTTTCTAGTCTACATCTTAGCAAAACGCTTTTCCACTATGTCTGGCTAGGAAAAACCGTGCCAGCACAGAAAACATCTCCCATCGTTTTCTAGAAGTTGCACGGATGTCTGCCAAGTGTTTGGGAGGAAGAAAAGAAAAGTTGTCCAAAACAGCTTCCAATCGAATGTTCATGTGATTGGAAAAGTCAGGAGTGCAAAGGTACTGTTTTCTATCAGTTGGCAAGGTGCGCACACAATCCCAGTGTTGTACAGCTTGCTTCTTCACCTTCCCGAAGCTGCCACTCTCAGGAGGTAAGAGCCGCTGCCGGGCGTCTTTCGGCAGAAGCCGCGCTAAGGAGAGCACTGTGAGCGGCACAATCGTCTTTGCGCGAAGAAGCCGCTTCTTCGGCTCCGGCAGCCGGCGAGAGCGGCAGCTTCGGGAAGGTGAAGAAGCACGCTGTACAACACTGGGATTGTGTGCGCACCTTGCCAACTGATAGAAAACAGTACCTTTGCACTCTCCTGACTTTTCCAATCACAGGAACATTTGTTTGGAAGCGTTTTGGACAACTTTTCTTTTCTTCCTGCCAAACACTTGGCAGACATCCGTGCAACTTCTAGAACACGATGGGAGATGTTTTCTGTGCTGGCACAGTTTTTCCTAGCCAGACATAGTGGAAAAGCGTTTTGCTAAGATGTAGACTACAAAAGACGCGAAAGACGAAGGTAGGATGCTCTCCGGAGGTAAGAGCCGCTGCCGGGCGTCTTTCGGCAGAAGCCGCGCTAAGGAGAGCCCTGTGAGCGGCACAACCGTCTTTGCGCGAAGAAGCCGCTTCTTGGGCTCCAGCAGCCGGCGAGAGCGGCAGCTTCGGGAAGGTGAAGAAGCAAGCTGTACAACACTGGGATTGTGTGCGCACCTTGCCAACTGATAGAAAACAGTACCTTTGCACTCTCCTGACTTTTCCAATCACAGGAACATTCGATTGGAAGCTGTTTTGGACAACTTTTCTTTTCTTCCTGCCAAACACTTGGCAGACATCCGTGCAACTTCTAGAACACGATGGGAGATGTTTTCTGTGCTGGCACAGTTTTTCCTAGCCAGACATAGTGGAAAAGCGTTTTGCTAAGATGTAGACTACAAAAGACGCGAAAGACGAAGGTAGGATGCTCTCCGGAGGTAAGAGCCGCTGCCGGGCGTCTTTCGGCAGAAGCCGCGCTAAGGAGAGCCCTGTGAGCGGCACAATCGTCTTTGCGCGAAGAAGCCGCTTCTTCGGCTCCGGCAGCCGGCGAGAGCGGCAGCTTCGGGAAGGTGAAGAAGCAAGCTGTACAACACTGGGATTGTGTGCGCACCTTGCCAACTGATAGAAAACAGTACCTTTGCACTCTCCTGACTTTTCCAATCACAGGAACATTCGATTGGAAGCTGTTTTGGACAACTTTTCTTTTCTTCCTGCCAAACACTTGGCAGACATCCGTGCAACTTCTAGAACACGATGGGAGATGTTTTCTGTGCTGGCACAGTTTTTCCTAGCCAGACATAGTGGAAAAGCTTTTTGCCGAGGTGTAGATGAGAAGAGGAGCTAAAGACGAAGGTAGGATGCTCTCCGGAGGTAAGAGCCGCTGCCGGGCGTCTTTCGGCAGAAGCCGCGCTAAGGAGAGCACTGTGAGCGGCACAATCGTCTTTGCGCGAAGAAGCCGCTTCTTGGGCTCCGGCAGCCGGCGAGAGCGGCAGCTTCGGGAAGGTGAAGAAGCAAGCTGTACAACACTGGGATTGTGTGTGCACCTTGCCAACTGATAGAAAACAGTACCTTTGCACTCTCCTGACTTTTCCAATCACAGGAACATTCGATTGGAAGCTGTTTTGGACAACTTTTCTTTTCTTCCTGCCAAACACTTGGCAGACATCCGTGCTACATCTAGAACACGATGGGAGATGTTTTCTGTACTGGCACAGTTTTTCCTAGCCAGACATAGTGGAAAAGCGTTTTGCCGAGGTGTAGATGAGAAGAGGAGCTAAAGACGAAGGTAGGATGCTCTCCGGAGGTAAGAGCCGCTGCCGGGCGTCTTTCGGCAGAAGCCGCGCTAAGGAGAGCCCTGTGAGAGGCACAATCGTCTTTGCGCGAAGAAGCCGCTTCTTGGGCTCCGGCAGCCGGCGAGAGCGGCAGCTTCGGGAAGGTGAAGAAGCAAGCTGTACAACACTGGGATTGTGTGCGCACCTTGCCAACTGATAGAAAACAGTACCTTTGCACTCTCCTGACTTTTCCAATCACAGGAACATTCGATTGGAAGCTGTTTTGGACAACTTTTCTTTTCTTCCTGCCAAACACTTGGCAGACATCCGTGCAACGTCTAGAACACGATGGGAGATGTTTTCTGTGCTGGCACAGTTTTTCCTAGCCAGACATAGTGGAAAAGCTTTTTGCCGAGGTGTAGATGAGAAGAGGAGCTAAAGACGAAGGTAGGATGCTCTCCGGAGGTAAGAGCCGCTGCCGGGCGTCTTTCGGCAGAAGCCGCGCTAAGGAGAGCACTGTGAGCGGCACAATCGTCTTTGCGCGAAGAAGCCGCTTCTTGGGCTCCGGCAGCAGGCGAGAGCGGCAGCTTCGGGAAGGTGAAGAAGCAAGCTGTACAACACTGGGATTGTGTGCGCACCTTGCCAACTGATAGAAAACAGTACTTTGCACTCTCCTGACTTTTCCAATCACAGGAACATTCGATTGGAAGCTGTTTTGGACAACTTTTCTTTTCTTCCTGCCAAACACTTGGCAGACATCCGTGCAACTTCTAGAACACGATGGGAGATGTTTTCTGTGCTGGCACAGTTTTTCCTAGCCAGACATAGTGGAAAAGCGTTTTGCTAAGATGTAGACGACAAGAGAGGCTAAAGAGTGGATGTTAGCAAATGACACCCATCTTCAAAAAAGGCAATTAAGAGGACTCGCCATAGTACAAACCAGCCAGCCTCTTTTTTATCCCCAGGAAGTTGATGAAGCAGCTCTTCCTGGAAATCCTTGCCAGGCACATGACAGATGACCAAATAATGTAGTTAGCATGATTTTTCAGGGGAATTTCATGCTGAACATCACTTTAAACTCCTCTGATGAATCAACTTGACTGGTAGATGAAGGGAATATTTTCTGCCTGGGCTTCAGGGAGGTTTTTGACATACCTCTACATGGCATCACACATACATATGGAAGCAATAGTGCAAAGGGGAGGGAATCAGTGTCTTTTCAGTGATGCTGAGGGAAAAGACAAGAGGCAGTGGGCACACACTGAAATACAGGAGATTGCCTTTGAACATCAGTAAATGTTTCTTTACTGTCAGGGTGACTGAACCACGGCACAGACTGCCCAGAAAGATTGTGGAGCCTGGATCTTTGAAGACATTAAAAGTACACCCAGATAGAATCCTGGGCAAGAGGCTCTAGGTATCCTGGTTTAGGCAGGGGGGTTGGGCCTGGTTAGCCCCACCAACCCCTTCCACTCTCTTTCATTCTGTGCTAGTGAATTCTCTTCAAGATGCATTTCAAAGCACTGGCATGACAAAGTTCTGTGCAGACAGAGATCCAAATGGACATGGCATCTAAGTTCCTTAAGCAGTGTTCAAGAAGAATGTAAAACTCTGGCACAAGTGTCTCTTCCCTAACTGAATCCCTTTCATGGGAAAATTCCCAGCTCTAGAAAGATCTTCTGATACGCATGCTTAAGACTGACACTGGCTGAGCAAATTTCTCCCTATGTATATCTAAGACCAGTTAGGATCTTCACCCAAAGTGCTGTCAACATAGTCACAGAATGCCTATTGTTAAGAAGTGACAGCTTCCATCAGAATGGCAGCTATTGGTCCACAAAATGGATTAATGGATGGGAATTATCTACGTGGGTTAAAAACAAAAATAAAGAGTTGGTCTTTATTTATCAATTTCATGGCAATATTGATAAGGGAAGAAAAAGATCTAAGTCCTTGACTTTCTGGACTCGAGGAAAGATTTTAAAAATTCCTTGTAAAAATGTATGATCACAATCAGACTATTGAAACCATTTTAGTTGGGAACAAAGTTCCAAAATTGTCTAGATAGTGGCAAAGAAGCCAAGAAAATAGGAAAGAAACAAAAAGAGAGCAAAAGAGTCAGCTTCAGTGTACAAGCTCGTTCTAGAAGTAGTCTGCTGGGAAAAGGAACCCCCAGCTAAATTTCCAATGTATTCCTGCGCTTGATTCAGTAACTGGTCAATGTAAAAACCAATCCTTTTGTACAACTTCTTCCAGCAACAAAAACTCCAACAGGTTGACACTACCATCATGCCTGTTCCAGACATATTTAAAAGAGAAATGATGATTTTCTTGAAAACCTACTTACATAAAAGTTGCAAGATGGTGGAGGGATTCCCACATCCTCCTTCCTCCATCTGGCTTGAAAGTATATTTGATAAAATATGCAACAAAGCACATGATTTATAAGGGAGAGTCAAATGGATGATTTGGGAATCGATCTCTTGTTGATAGTAAACTTCATATCCACTCGGTGTGACCTTTTTAAAACAAAATGTGGAGCTGAGGCATGAATCTGCCACAACAATTGTAAAGCAAACATACACACTCCCCTTCATATGCCCCCCCCTCCACACACACCTAGGCACACACAGAGATCAGCATAGCAGATCATGAACACCTTGGAAAAGACTGAAATGCTAAATGCCTCTCTTGATGGGCAAAAGAGCTGGTGCAGTAATTCAAATGCCTGGTACAAAAATTCTGTTTAATATTTAGCTCCTATTTAAAACACAGCTTTTCATTTCATTCTATTTACAGAATATTTTCATTTCATTTGTTTCTTTAAAATTACTTAGTTCTCACCTGTTGTATGTCTAGGAATATTTTCTTCCAAAAATAGAAAAAAATAGATGATATCTTTTCAGCAGAAAACATTGGTTGATACAATTTTAAACCATCATGATATGGAAGAATTCTTCTGTCCCTCTCGAAGGTGGAAGAAGCATTTGGATCACAGATCATCTACAATGAAATACTTGACATGTTTAAGATGCTTTCAATCAATTTTGATTGTCAATTGCTTATTTGTTGTAAACAGTAATTTTTCAGTGAAGGGAAAGTGTGTGTGGTATATCTACATGATATGTTCAAAGGCAGTTCCTACTAATGGCCAGGCTGAATTCCAGTAAATAATGTCCCGAATGATATTTTGCCGCCTTCTTTGGCACTTCATGAAATCTTACCCCGATGAAGTGCTGAAACACAGAGATTTTCTCTTAGAGAGTGTCTCATGTTGTAACCTATCCCATGGATTTTATGCTGTAATTCTTATCTCTTTTAAAATTTACTATCTTCTGTACAGTTTTCATGAAACTTTCTGTTACAGTAGTGAATAGCACAGATAAATGTCATTTTGTACAACTTTGAATTTACCCCAAGAGCTGAGAGAAAACTTGATCCTATACTTCAATCCGAGTTTCTTCTATAGTCCAACTTTGTTTCTCTACCATCAAGCTTCTCCTTTGTTGCTGCTCCAAGCCCCGTCCAGGGTGACCTTGAATACTTTCAGGGATGGGACACCCACAACTTCTCTGGGCAACCTGTTCCAGTGTTCCAGCACTCCCACAGTAAAAAAGGCCTTCCTTTCATCTAATATGTGTAGGAAATCATAAATCTAGGCATAGAAGCTTGGAGTGCAAATTTGAAATTCTTTGGATTTGAAGCACATTTTATATGAATACTGACTTACAGATGACTAAAAGATGTTGATGGGCATTTGAGCTGACAAGTTTTGAAAAAGTGCACGGAAATTAAAATTGAAACCACTAAAATTAAAAACTCCTTGCCATTTTCTTTTTCCTCTCCTATTCAAAATTGCATATGTCAGATATCAGTGCTTCATGCAAACCTCTCAGATGCTCTCAGAGAAAAAGCTTTTCTTTCAGACTAAGTTGCGGTTGACGTAGAACACTAGCAGGAGTGAAAGATTTTCTGGGCATCGGGGCAGCCCGTTCTCCTTGGATTTGTGTGCAGAATGCATTTTATCCAAACTGGAAAATAGATCCCAGCTCTGTTCTATTCATCATCCTTACTTCATCAGGCCAGAAGATTCTGTGAAAAGTAGCCTGTGGACCTTGAAGACAGCGCATGTGAACCAGATGAGAGGTGATAGAGAAGTTGAGGGAGAGAAGAAAGAGCATGAGGCTGAAACCAGAAAGTATTTCTCCACGTGATCATGGAAGATTGCAGGAGCCACTTGGTACTATCAAACCAGCCCAACTTGGCACTTGTGCCACCTTGGGTCTGGGAGCCATGTTGCATATCGTGCATTTTAAGGAGCCAGCTGGCCACACCCAGCCATATGCCCCCAAACACAAACCAAGGCCCTTTTCTCTGGCAAACAAAACTCAGCTGCCCTGCTTCTGGATGGCAGATTGCAGGAACCACTTGGTACTATCAAACCAGCCCAACTTGGCACTGGTGCCACCATGGGTCTGGTCACCATCCTGCCTATTGTAGCTTTTCAGGAGCCAGCCGGTCACTCTCAGCCATAGGCCCCCAAACAAAAACCTCGGCCCGTTTCCCTGGCAAACAAAAGTAAGCTGCCCCGCTTCTGGATGGCAGATTGCAGGAGCTACTTAGTACTATCAAATCAGCCCGACTTGGCACAGGTGCCACCTTGGATCTGGGAACCATCCTGTGTATCGTGGATTTTCAGGGGCCAGCCGGCCACTCTCAGCCATATGCCCCCAAAAACAAACCACGGACCTTTTCTCTGGCAAACAAAAATCAGCTGCCCCACTTCTGGATGGCAGATTGCAGGAGCCACTTGGGACTATCACACCAGCACAACATGGCACTGCTGCCACCTTGGATCTGGGAACAATCCTGCGTATCGTACATATTCAGGAACCAGCCGAACACTCCCAGCCACAGGCCCCCAAACACAAACAACGGCCCTTTTCTCTGGCAAACAAAACTCAACTGCCCCTCTTCTGGATGGCAAATTGCAGGACGCACTTGGTACTACAAAAAGAGCCCGACTTGGCAGTGGTGCCACCTTGGCTCTGGGAACCATCCTGTGTATCGAGCATTTTAAGCAGCCAGCCGGCAATTCCCAGCCGTATGCCCCAAAAAGAAACCATGGACCTTTTCTCTGGCAAAAAAAACTCAGCTGTCCCGCTTCTGGATGGCAGATTGCAGGAGTTACTTTGAACCATACAACCAGCCTTACTTGGCACTGGTGCCACCTTGGATCTGGGAACCATCCTGCCTATCGTTGATTTTCAGGGGCCAGCCGGCCACTCTCAGCCATAGGCCCCCAAACACAAACCACAGCCCTTTTCTCTAGCAAACAAAATTCAACTGCCCCGCTTCTGGATGGCAAATTGCAGGAGCCACTGGGTACTACAAAAACAGCCTGACTTGGCACTGGTGCCACCTTGCGTCTGGTTACCATGCGGCGTATCGTGCATTTTAAGGAGCCAGGTGGCCACTCCCAGCCATATGCCCCCAAACACAACCCACGGCCCTTTTCTCTGGCAAACAAAACTCAGCTGCCCCGCTTCTGGATGGCAGATTGCAGGAGACACTTGGTACTATCAAACCAGCCCGACTTGGCACTGGTGCCACCTTGGGTCTGGGAACCATCCTGCGTATTGTGGATTGTCAGGAGACAGCCGACCACTCTCGGCCACAGAGCCCAATCAAAAACAAAGGTCCGTTTCCCTGGCAAAAAAAACTCAGCTGCCCCGCTTCTGGATGGGAGATTGCAGGAGGCACTTGACACTGTCAAACGAGCCCCACTTGGCACTGGTGCCACCTTGGGTCTGGGAACCATGCTGCGTATCGTGGATTTTCAGGAGCCAGCCGGCCACTGCCAGCCACAGGCCCCCAAACACAAACCACAGCCTTTTTCTCTGGCAAACAAAACTCAGCTGCCCCGCTTCTGGATGGCAGATTGCAGGAGCCACTTGGTACTATCAAACCAGCCCGACTTGGCACTGGTGCCACCTTGGGTCTGGGAACCATCCTGCCTATCGTGGATTTTAAGGAGCCAGCCGGCTACTCCCAGCCACAGGCCCCCAACAAAAACCACGGCCCTTTTTTCTCGCAAACAAAACTTAGCTGCCTCACTTCTGGATGGCAGATTGCAGGAGCCACTTGGTGTAATCAAACCAGCCCGACTTGGCACTGGTGCCACCTTGGGTCTGGGAACCATCCTGCGTATCGTGGATTCTAAGGAGCCAGCCGGCCACTCCCAGCCACAGGCCCCCAAACAAAATCAACGGCGCTGTTCCCTGGAAAACAAAACACGCCTGCCAACTTTTTGATGGAGTTTGCAGGAGCCACTTGGTACGATCAAACCAGCCCGACTTGGCACTGGTGCCACTTTGGGTCTGGGAAACATCCTGCGTATCGTGGATTCTTAGGAGCCAGCCGGCCCCACCTAGCCACAGGCCCCCAAACAAAAACCTAGGCCTATTTCTCTGGCAAACAAAATTAAGCTGCCCTGCTTCTGGATGGCAGATTGCAGGAGACACTTGGTACTATCAAACCAGCCCAACTTGGCACTGGTGCCACCTTGGGTCTGGGAACCATCCTGCGTATCGTGGATTCTAAGGAGCCAGCTGGCCACTCCCAACCACAGGCCCCCAAACACAAACAACGGCGCTTTTCCCTGGAAAACAAAACTCGCCTGCCAACTTTTTGATGGCAGATTGCAGGAGCCACTTGGTACTATCAAATCAGCCCAACTTGGCACTGGTGCCACCATGGGTCTGGTCACCATCCTGCCTATCGTAGCTTTTCAGGAGCCAGCCGGTCACTCCCAGCCATAGGCCCCCAGACAAAAACCTCGGCCCGTTTCCCTGGCAAACAAAAGTAAGCTGCCCCGCTTCTGGATGGCAGATTGCAGGACGCACTTGGTACTATCAAACCAGCCCAACTTGGAAATGGTGCCACCTTGGGTCTGGGAACCATCCTGCGTATCGTGGATTCTAAGGAGCCAGCGGGCCACTCCCAGCCACAGGCCCCCAAATACAAACAACGGCGCTTTTCCCTGGAAAACAAAACTCGCCTGCCAAATTTTTGATGGCAGATTGCAGGAGCCACTTGGTACTATCAAATCAGCCCAACTTGGCACTGGTGCCACCATGGATCTGGTCACCATCCTGCCTATCGTAGCTGTTCAGGTGCCAGCCGGTCACTCCCAGCCATAGGAACCAAGACACAAACCTCGGCCCGTTTCCCTGGCAAAGAAAAGTAAGCTGCCCCGCTTCTGGATGGCAGATTGCAGGAGCCACTTTGCACCATCAAACTGGCCCGACTTGTCACTGGTGCCACCTCAGGTCTGGGAACCCTCCTGCGTATCGTGGATTCCAATTAGCAAGACGGCCACTCCCAGCCACAGGCCCCCAAACACAAACAACGGCGCTTTTCCCTGGAAAACAAAACTCGCCTGCCAACTTTTTGATGGCAGATTGCAGGAGCCACTTGGTACTATCAAACCAGCCCAACTTGGCACTGCTGACACCATGGGTCTGGTCACCTTCCTGCCTATCGTAGCTTTTCAGGAGCCAGCCGGTCACTCCCAGCCATAGGCCCCCAGACACAAACCTCGGCCCGTTTCCCTGGCAAACAAAAGTAAGCTGCCCCGCTTCTGGATGGCAGATTTCAGGATCCACTTGTTATTATCAAACCAGCCCAACTTGGTACTGGTGCCACCTCTGGTCTGGGAACCATCCTGCGTATCGTGGATTCTAAGGAGCCAGCCGGCCACTCCCAGCCACAGGCCCCCAAAAAAAAACATCGGCGCTTTTCCCTGGAAAACAAAAGTCGCCTGCCAACATTTTGATGGCAGATTGCAGGAACCACTTGGTACTATCAAACCAGCCCAACTTGGCACTGGTGCCACCTTGGGTCTGGGAACCATCCGGCGTATCGTGTGTTTAAAGGAGCCAGCCGGCCACTCCAGCCACAGGCCCGCAGACACAAACAACGGCGCTTTTCCCTGGAAAACAAAACTCGCCTGCCAACTTTTTGATGGCAGATTGCAGGAGCCACTTGGTACTATCAAACCAGCCCAACTTGGCACTGCTGACACCATGGGTCTGGTCACCTTCCTGCCTATCGTAGCTTTTCAGGAGCCAGCCGGTCACTCCCAGCCATAGGCCCCCAGACACAAAGCTCGGCCCGTTTCCCTGGCAAACAAAAGTAAGCTACCCCGCTTCTGGATGGCAGATTGCAGGACGCACTTGGTACTATCAAACCAGCCCAACTTATCACTGGTGCCACCTCAGGTCAGGGAACCATCCTGCGTATTGTGGATTCTAAGGAGCCAGCCGGCCACTCCCAGCCACAGGCCCCCAAACACAAACAACGGCGCTTTTCCCTGGAAAACAAAACTCGCCTGCCAACTTTTTGATGGCAGATTGCAGGAGCCACTTGGTACTATCAAACCAGCCCAACTTGGCACTGGTGCCACCATGGGTCTGGTCACCATCCTGCCTATCGTAGCTTTTCAGGAGCCAGCCGGTCACTCCCTGCCATAGGCCCCCAAACACAAACCTCGGCCCGTTTCCCTGGCAAACAAAAGTAAGCTGCCCCGCTTCTGGATGGCAGATTGCAGGACGCACTTGGTACTATCAAACCAGCCCGACTTGGCACTGGTGCTACCTCAGGTCTGGGAACCATCCTGCGTATCGTGGAGTCTAAGGAGCCAGCCGGCCACTCCCAGCCTCAGGCCCCCAAACACAAACATCGGCGCTTTTCCCTGGAAAACAAAACTCGCCTGCCAACTTTTTGATGGCAGATTGCCGGAGCCACTTGGTACTATCAAACCAGCCCAACTTGGCACTGGTGCCACCATGGGTCTGGTCACCATCCTGCCTATCGTAGCTTTTCAGGAGCCAGCCGGTCACTCCCAGCCATAGACCCCAGACACAAACCTCGGCCCGTTTCCCTGGCAAAAAAAAGTAAGCTGCCCCGCTTCTGGATGGCAGATTGCAGGAGCCACTTTGCACCATCAAACTAGCCCGACTTGGCACTGGTGCCACCTCAGGTCTGGGAACCATCCTGCGTATCGTGGATTCTAAGGAGCCAGCCGGACACTCCCAGCCACAGGCCCTCAAACACAAACAGCGGCGCTTTTCCCTGGAAAACAAAACTCGCCTGCCAAATTTTGATGGCAGATTGCCGGAGCCACTTGGTACTATCAAACCAGCCCAACTTGACAGTGGTGCCACCATGGGTCTGGTCACCATCCTGCCTATCGTAGCTTTTCAGGAGCCAGCCGGTCACTCCAAGCCATAGGCCCCCAGACAAAACCTCGGCCATTTTCCCTGGCAAACAAAAGTAAGCCACCCCGCTTCTGCATGGCTGATTGCAGGAGCCACTTTGCAGCATCCAACTAGCCCGACTTGGCACTGGTGCCACGTCAGGTCTGGGAACCATCCTGCGTATCGTGGATTCCAATTATAAAGCCGGCCACTCCCAGCCACAGGCCCCCAAACACAAACAACGGCGCTTTCCCCTGGAAATCAAAACTCGCCTGCCAAATTTTTGATGGCAGATTGCAGGAGCCACTTGGTACTATCAAACCAGCCCAACTTGGCACTGGTGCCACCATGGGTCTGGTCACCATCCTGCCTATCGTAGCTTTTCAGGACCTAGACGGTCACTCGCAGCCATAGGCCCCCAGACACAAAGCTCGGCCCGTTTCCCTGGCAAACGAGTAAGCTGCCCCGCTTCTGGATGGCAGATTGCAGGAACCACTTGGTACTATCAAACCAGCCCAACTTGGCACTGGTGCCACCTCAGGTCTGGGAACCATCCTGCCTATCGTGGATTCTAAGGAGCCATCCGGCCACTCCCACCCACAGGCACCCAAACACAAACAACGGCGCTTTTCCCTGGAAAACAAAACTCGCCTGCCAACTTTTTGATGGCGGATTGCAGGAGCCACTTGGTACTATCAAACCAGTCCAACTTGGCACTGGTGCCACCATGGATATGGTCACCATCCTGCCTATCGTAGCTTTTCAGGACCTAGCAGGTCACTCCCAGCCATAGGCCCCCAGACACAAAGATCTGCCCGTTTCCCTGGCAAACAAAAGTAAGCTGTCCCGCTTCTGGATGGCAGATTGCAGGATCCACTAGGTATTATCAAACCTGCCCGACTTGGCACTGGTGCCACCTCTGGTCTGGGAACCATGCTGCGTATCGTGGATTCTAATTAGCCAGCCGGCCACTCCCACCCACAGGCGCCCAAACACAAACAACGGCGCTTTCCCCTGGAAAACAAAACTCGCCTGCCAACTTTTTGATGGCAGATTGCAGGAGCCACTTGGTACTATCAAACCAGCCCAACTTGGCACTGGTGCCACCATGGGTCTGGTCACCATCCTGCCTATCGTAGCTTTTCAGGAGCCAGCCTGTCACTCCAAGCCATAGGCCCCCAGACAAAAACCTCGGCCCGTTTCCCTGGCAAACAAAAGTAAGCTGCCCCGCTTCTGGATGGAAGATTGCAGGAGCCACTTGGTACTATAAAACCAGCCCTACTTGGCACTGGTGCCACCTCTGGTCTGGGAACCATGCTGCGTATCGTGGATTCTAAGGAGCCAGCCGGCCACTCCCAGCCACAGGCCCCCAAACACAAACAACGGCGCTTTTCCCTGGAAAACAAAACTCGCCTGCCAACTTTTTGATGGCAGATTGCAGGAGCCACTTGGTACTATCAAACCAGCCCAACTTGGCACTGGTGCCACCTTGGGTCTGGTCACCATCCTGCCTATCGTAGCTTTTCAGGAGCCAGCCGGTCACTCCCAGCCATAGGCCCCCAGACACAAACCTCGGCCCGTTTCCCTGGCAAACAAAAGTAAGCTGCCCCGCTTCTGGATGGCAGATTGCAGGAATAACTTGGTACTATGAAACCAGCCCAACTTGGCACTGGTGCCACCTTGGGTCTGGGAACCATCCTGCGTATCGTGGATTCTAAGGAGCCAGCCGGTCACTCCCAGCCACAGGCCCCCAAACACAAACAACGGCGCTTTTCCCTGGAAAACAAAACTGGCCTGCCAATATTTTGATGGCAGATTGCAGGAGCCACTTGGTACTATCAAATCAGCCCAACATGCCACTGGTGCCACCATGGGTCTGGTCACCATCCTGCCTATCGTAGCTTTTCAGGAGCCAGCCGGTCCCTCCCTGCCATAGGCCCCCAGAGAAAAACCTCGGCCCGTTTCCCTGGCAAACAAAAGTAAGCTGCCCCGCTTCTGGATTGCAGATTGCAGGAGCCACTTTGCACCATCAAACTAGCCCGACTTGGCACTGGTGCCACCTCTGGTCTGGGAACCATCCTGCGTATCGTGGAGACTAAGGAACCAGACGGCCACTCCAGCCACAGGCCCCCAGACACAAACAACGGCGCTTTTCCCTGGAAAACAAAACTCGCCTGCCAACTTTTTGATGGCAGATTGCAGGAGCCACTTGGTACTATCAAACCAGCCCAACTTGGCACTGGTGCCACCATGGGTCTGGTCACCATCCTGCCTATCGTAGCTTTTCAGGAGCCAGCCGGTCACTCGCAGCCATAGGCCCCCAGACACAAAGTTCGGCCCGTTTCCCTGGCAAACAAAAGTAAGCTACCCCGCTTCTGGATGGCAGATTGCAGGAGCCACTTTGCACCATCCAACTAGCCCGACTTGGCACTGGTGCCACCTCAGGTCTGGGAATGAGCCTGGGTATGGTGGATTCTAAGGAGCCAGCCGGCCACTCCCAGCCACAGGCCCCCAAACACAAACAACGGCGCTTTCCCCTGGAAAACAAAACTCGCCTGCCAACTTTTTGATGGCAGATTGCAGGAGCCACTTGGTACTATCCAACCAGCCCGACTTGGCACTGGTGCCACCATGGGTCTGGTCACCATCCTGCCTATCGTAGCTTTTCAGGAGCCAGCCGGTCACTCCCAGCCATAGGCCCCCAGACACAAACCTCGGCCCGTTTCCCTGGCCAACAAATGTAAGCTGCCCCGCTTCTGGATGGCAGATTGCAGGAACCACTTGGTACTATCAAACCAGCCCAACTTGGCACTGGTGCCACCTTTGGTCTGGGAACCATGCTGAGTATCGTGGATTCTAAGGAGCCAGCAGGCCACTCCCAGCCACAGGCCCCCAAACACAAACAACGGCGCTTTTCCCTGGAAAACAAAACTCGCCTGCCAAGTTTTTGATGGCAGATTGCAGGAGCCACTTGGTACTATCAAACCAGCCCAACTTGGCACTGGTGCCGTCATGGGTCTGGTCACCATCCTGCCTATCGTAGCTTTTCACGAGCCAGCCGGTCACTTCCAGGCTTAGGCCCCCAGACACAATCCTCGGACCGTTTCCCTGGCAAACAAAAGTAAGCTGCCCCGCTTCTGGATGGCAGATTGCAGGAACCACTTGGTACTATCAAACCAGCCCAACTTGGCACTGGTGCCACCATGGGTCTGGGAACCATCCTGTGTATCGTGGATTCTAATTAGCCATCCGTCCACTCCAGGCGATAGGGCCCCAGGCACAAACAACGGCGCTTTTCCCTGGATAACAAACTCGCCTGCCAACTTTTTGATGGCAGATTGCAGGAGCCACTTGGTACTATCAAACCAGCCCAACTTGGCACTGGTGCCACCATGGGTCTGGTCACCATCCTGCCTATCGTAGCTTTTCAGGAGCCAGCCGGTCACTCCCAGCCATATGCCCCGAGACACAAACCTCGGCCCGTTTCCCTGGCAAACAAAAGTAAGCTACCCCACTTCTGGATGGCAGATTGCAGGACGCACTTGGTACTATCAAACCAGCCCAACTTGGCACTGGTGCCACGTCAAGTCTAGGAACCATCCTGCGTATCGTGGATTCTAAGGAGCCAGCCGGCCACTCCCAGCCATAGGCCCCCAAACAAAAACAACGGCGCTTTTCCCTGGTAAAGAAAACTTGCCTGCCAACTTTTTGATGGCAGATTGCAGGAGCCACTTGGTACTATCCAACCAGCCCAACTTGGCACTGGTGCCACCATGGGTCTGGTCACCATCCTGCCTATCGTAGCTTTTCAGGAGCCAGCCGGTCACTCCCAGCCATAGGCCCCCAGACACAAACCTCGGCCCGTTTCCCTGGCAAACAAAAGTAAGCTGCCCCGATTCTGGATGGCAGATTGCAGGAGCCACTTGGTACTATCAAACCAGCCCGACTTGGCACTGGTGCCACCTCTGGTCTGGGAACCATCCTGCGTATCGTGGATTCTAAGGAGCCAGCCGACCACTCCCAGCCACAGGCCGCCAAACACAAACAACGGCGCTTTTCCCTGGAAAACAAAACTCGCCTGCCAACTTTTTGATGGCAGATTGCAGGAGCCACTTGCTACTATCAAACCAGCCCAACTTGGCACTGGTGCCGCCATGGGTCTGGTCACCATCCTGCCTATCGTAGCTTTTCACGAGCCAGCCGGTCACTCCCAGCCATAGGCCCCCAGACAAAAACCTCGGCCCGTTTCCCTGGCAAACAAAAGTAAGCTGCCCCGCTTCTGGATGGCAGATTGTAGGACGCACTTGTTACTATCTAACCCGCCCGACTTGGCACTGGTGCCACCACTGGTCTGGGAACCATCCTGCGTATCGTGGATTCTAAAGAGCCAGCCGGCCACTCCCAGCCACAGGCACCCAAACACAAACAACGGCGCTTTTCCCTGGAAAACAAAACTCGCCTGCCAACTTTTTGATGGCAGATTGCAGGAGCCACTTGGTACTATCAAACCAGCCCAACTTGGCACTGCTGCCACCATGGGTCTGGTCACCATCCTGCCTATCGTAGCTTTTCAGGAGCCAGCCGGTCACTCCCAGCCATAGGCCCCCAGACAAAACCTCGGCCCGTTTCCCTGGCAAACAAAAGTAAGCTGCCCCGCTTCTGGATGGCAGATTGCAGGATCCACTTGGTACTATCAAACCAGCCCGACTTGGCACTGGTGCCACCTCTGGTCTGGGAACCATCCTGCGTATCGTGGATTTTCAGGAGCCAGCCGGTCAGTCCCAGCCATAGGCCCCCAAACACAAACAACGATCCGTTTCCCTGGCAAACAAAAGTAAGCTGCCCCGCTTCTGGATGGCAGATTGCAGGAACCACTTGGTAGTATCAAACCAGCCCAACTTGGCACTGGTGGCACCTCTTGTCTGGGAACCATGCTGCGTATCGTGGTTTCTAAGGAGCCAGCCGGCCACTCCCAACCATAGACCCCCAGACACAAACCTCGGCCCGTTTCCCTGGAAAACAAAAGTAAGCTACCCCGATTCTGGATGGCAGATTGCAGGAGCCACTTGGTACTATCAAATCAGCCCAACTTGGCACTGGTGCCACCATGGGTCTGGTAAACATCCTGCCTATCGTAGCTTTTCAGGAGCCAGCCGGCCACTCTCAGCCATATGCCCCCAAAAACAAACCACGGCCCTTTTCTCTGGCAAACAAAACTCAACTGCCCCTCTTCTGGATGGCAAATTTTAGGACGCACTTTGTACTACGAAAACCGCCCGACGTGGCACTGGTGCCACCTTGTGTCAGGGAACCATCCTGCATATCGAGCTTTTTAAGGAGCCAGCCGGCCACACCCAGCCATAAACCCCCAAAAACAAACCACGGACCATTTCTCTTGGAAACAAAAATCCGCTGCCCCGCGTCTGTATGGCAGATTGCAGGAGCCACTTTGCACCATCAAACCAGCCCGACTTGGCACTGGTGCCACCTTGGGTCTGGGAACAATCCTGCATATCGTGGATTCTAAGGAGCCAGCCGGCCACTCCCAGCCACAGGCCCCCAAACACAAACAACGGCGCTTTTCCCTGGAAAACAAAATTCGCCTGCCAAATTTTGATGGCAGATTGCAGGAGCCACTTGGTACTATCAAATCATCCCAACTTGGCACTGGTGCCACTCTGGGTCTGGGAACCATCCTGCCTATTGTAGCATTTCAGGAGCCAGCCGGTCACTCCCAGCCATAGGCCCCCAGACACAAACCTCGGACCGTTTCCCTGGCAAACAAAATTAAGCTGCCCTGATTCTGGATGGCAGATTGCAGGAGCCACTTGGTTGTGTCAAACCAGCCCGACTTGGCACTGGTGCCACCTTGGGTCTGGGAACCATCCTGCGTATCGTGGATTCTAAGCAGCCACCCGGCCACTCTGAGCCACAGGCCCCCAAACAAAAACTACGGCGCTTTTCCCTGGAAAACAAAACTCGCCTGCCAACTTTTTGATGGCAGATTGCAGGAGCCACTTGGTACTATCAAACCAGCCCAACATTGGCACTGGTGCCACCACTGGTCTGGGAACCATCCTGCCTATCGTAGCTTTTCAGGAGCCAGCCGGTCACTCCCAGCCATAGACCCCCAGACACAAACCTCGGCCCGTTTCCCTGGCAAACAAAAGTAAGCTGCCCCGCTTTTGGATGGCAGATTGCAGGAGCCACGTTGCACCATCAAACCAGCCCCACTTGGCACTGGTGCCACCTTGGGTCTGGGAACAAGTTGGGCTGGTTTGATAGTACCAAGTGGCTCCTGCAATCTGCCATCCAGAAGCGGGACAGCTTACTTTTGTTTCCCAGGGAAACGGGCCGAGGTATTTGTCTGGGGGCCTATGGCTGGGAGTGACCGGCTGACTACTGAAAAGCTACGATAGGCAGGATGGTTACCAGACTCATGGTGCCACCAGTGCCAAGTCGGGCTGGTTTGATAATACTAAATAGCTCCTGCAATCTGCCATCCAGACGCGGGGCAGCGGATTTTTGTTTGCTGGAGGAAAGTTCCGTGGTTTTTTTTTTGGGGGTATATGACTGGACGTGGCCGGCTGGCTCCATAAAAAGCTCTATACACAGGATTGTTCCCTGACCCAAGGTGGCATCAGTGCCAAGTCGGGCTGTTTTCGTAGTACGAAGTGCGTCCTGCAATTTGCCATCCAGAAGCAGGGCAGCCTACTTTTGTTTGCCAGGGAAACGTGCCGAGGTATTTGTCTGGGGGCCTATGGCTGGGAGTGAGCGGCTGGCTCCTGAAAAGCTACGATAGGCAGGATGGTGACCAGACCCATGGTGGCACCAGTGCCAAGTTGGGCTGGTTTGATAGTACCAAGTGGCTCCTGCAATCTGCCATCAAGAAGTTGGCAGGCGAGTTTTGTTTTCCAGGGAAAAGCGCCGTTGTTTTTGTTTAGAGGCCTGTGGCTGGGAGTGGCCGCCTGTCCTCGTAGAATCTACGTTACGCAGCATGGTTCCCAGACCAGAGGTGGCACCAGGGCCAAGTCGGGCTG
The DNA here is from genome assembly GCF_035770615.1 of Melospiza melodia melodia. Taxonomy (NCBI): domain Eukaryota; kingdom Metazoa; phylum Chordata; class Aves; order Passeriformes; family Passerellidae; genus Melospiza; species Melospiza melodia. Next base: position 85,630 of record NW_026948490.1, on the reverse strand, counting down.
GTTTGTAAGTACCAACTGCATCCTGCAATCTGCCATCCAAAAGCGGGGCAGCTTACTTTTGTTTGCCAGGGAAACGGGCCGAGGTTTGTGTCCGTGGGCCTATGGCAGGGAGTGACCGGCTGGCTTCTGAAAAGCTACGATAGGCAGGATGTTTACCAGACCCATGGTGGCACCAGTGCCAAGTTGGGCTGATTTGATAGTACCAAGTGGCTCCTGCAATCTGCCATCCAGAATCGGGGTAACTTACTTTTGTTTTCCAGGGAAACGGGCCGAGGTTTGTGTCTGGGGGTCTATGGCTGGGAGTGACCGGCTGGCTCCTGAAAAGCTACGATAGGCAGGATGGTTCCCAGACCAGAGGTGGCACCAGTGCCAAGTTGGGTGGTTTGATAGTACCAAGTGGCTCCTGCAATCTGCCATCAAAAATTTGGCAGGCGAGTTTTGTTTTCCAGGGAAAAGCGCCGTTGTTTGTGTTTGTGGGCTTTGGGTGGGAGTGGCCAGCTTGCTAATTGGAATCCACGATACGCAGGATGTTTCCCAGACTTGAGGTGGCACCAGTGACAAGTCGGGCCAGTTTGATGGTGCAAAGTGGCTCCTGCAATCTGCCATCCAGAAGCGGGGTAGCTTACTTTTCTTTGCCAGGGAAAAGGGCCGAGGTTTTTCTCTGGGGGCCTATGGCTGGGAGTGACCATGTGGCTCCTGAAAAGCTACAATAGGCAGGATGGTGACCAGACCCAAGGTGGCAGCAGTGCCAAGTTGGGCTGATTTGATAGTACCAAGTGGCTCCTGCAATCTGCCATCAAAATGTTGGCAGGCGAGTTTTGTTTTCCAGGGAAAAGCGCTGTTGTTTTTGTTTGGGGGCCTGTGGCTGGGAGTGACCGGCTGGCTCCTTAGAATCCACGATACGCAGGATGGTTCCCAGACCAGAGGTGGCACCAGTGCCAAGTCGGGCTGGTTTTATAGTACCAAGTGGTTCGTGCAATATGCCATCCAGAAGCGGGGCAGCTTAATTTTGTTTGCCAGGGAAACGGGCCGAGATTTGTGTCTGGGGGCCTATGGCTGGGAGTGACCTGCTAGGTACTGAAAAGCTACGATAGGCAGGATGGTGACCACATCCATGGTGGCACCAGTGCCAAGTTGGGCTGGTTTGATAGTACCAAGTGGCTCCTGCAATCCGCCATCAAAAAGTTGGCAGGCGAGTTTTGTTTTCCAGGGAAAAGCGCCGTTGTTTGTGTTTGAGGGCCTGTGGCAGGGAGTGGCCGGCTGGCTCCTTAGAATCCACGATACGCAGGATGGTTCCCAGACCCAAGGTGGCACCAGTGCCAAGTTGGGCTGGTTTGATACTCCCAAGTGCGTCCTGCAATCTGCCATCCAGAAGCGGGGTAGCTTACTTTTTTTTGCCAGGGAAACGGGCCGAGCTTTTTGTCTCGGGGTATATGGCTGGGGGTGACCGGCTGGCTCCTGAAAAGCTACGATAGGCAGGATGGTGACCAGACCCATGGTGGCACCAGTGCCAAGTTGGGCTCGTTTGATAGTACCAAGTGGCTCCTGCAATCTGCCATCAAAAATTTGGCAGGTGAGTTTTGTTTTCCAGGGAAAAGCGCCGTTGTTTGTGTTTGGGGGCCTGTGGCTGGGAGTGGCCGGCTGGCTGCTTAGAATCCACGATACGCAGGATGGTTCCCAGACCAGAGGTGACACCAGTGACAAGTCGGGCTGGTTTGATACTACCAAGTGCGTCCTGCAATCTGCCATCCAGAAGCGGGGTAGCTTACTTTTGTTTGCCAGGGAAACGGGCCGAGGTTTGTGTCTGGGGGCCTATGGCTGGGAGTGACCGGCTGGCTCCTGAAAAGCTACGATAGGCAGGATGGTGACCAGACCCATGGTGGCACCAGTGCCAAGTTGGGCTGGTTTGATAGTACCAAGTGGCTCCTGCAATCTGCCCTCAAAATTTGGCAGACGAGTTTTGTTTTCCAGGGAAAAGCGCCGTTGTTTGTGTTTGGGTGCCTGTGGCAGGGAGTGGCCGGCTGGCTCCTTAGAATCCACGATACGCAGGATGGTTCCCAGACCTGACGTGGCACCAGTGCCAAGTCGGGCTGGTTTTATAGTACCAAGTGGTTCCTGCAATCTGCCATCCAGAAGCGGGGCAGCTTACTTTTGTTTGCCAGGGAAACGGGCCGAGCTTTGTGTCTGGGCGCCTATGGCTGGGAGTGACCTGCTAGGTCCTGAAAAGCTACGATAGGCAGGATGGTGACCATATCCATGGTGGCACCAGTGCCAAGTTGGGCTGGTTTGATAGTACCAAGTGGCTCCTGCAATCCGCCATCAAAAAGTTGGCAGGCGAGTTTTGTTTTCCAGGGAAAAGCGCCGTTGTTTGTGTTTGGGTGCCTGTGGCTGGGAGTGGCCGGCTGGCTGCTTAGAATCCACGATACGCAGGATGGTTCCCAGACGTGAGGTGGCACCAGTGCCAAGTTGGGCTGGTTTGATACTACCAAGTGCGTCCTGCAATCTGCCATCCAGAAGCGGGGTAGCTTACTTTTTTTTGCCAGGGAAACGGGCCGAGGTTTTTGTCTCGGGGCCTGTGGCTGGGGGTGACCGGCTGGCTCCTGAAAAGCTACGATAGGCAGGATGGTGACCAGACCCATGGTGGCACCAGTGCCAAGTTGGGCTGATTTGATAGTACCAAGTGGCTCCTGCAATCTGCCATCAAAAATTTGGCAGGCGAGTTTTGTTTTCCAGGGAAAAGCGCCCTTGTTTGTGTTTGGGGGCCTGTGGATGGGAGTGGCCGGCTGGCTAATTAGAATCAACGATACGCAGGATGGTTCCCAGACCAGAGGTGGCACCAGTGACAAGTCGGTCTGGTTTGATACTACCAAGTGCGTCCTGCAATCTGCCATCCAGAAGCGGGGCAGCTTACTTTTGTTTGCTAGGGAAACGGGCCGAGGTTTGTGTCTGGGGGCCTATGGCTGGGAGTGACCGGCTGGCTCCTGAAAAGCTATGATAGGCAGGATGGTGACCAGACCCAAGGTGGCACCAGTGCCAAGTTGGGCTGATTTGATAGTACCAAGTGGCTCCTGCAATCTGCCATCAAAAAGTTGGCAGGCGAGTTTTGTTTTCCAGGGAAAAGCGCCGTTGTTTGTGTTTTGGGGCCTGTGGCTGGGAGTGGCCGGCTGGCTCCTTAGAATCCACGATACGCAGCATGGTTCCCAGACCAGAGGTGGCACCAGTGCCAAGTTGGGCTGGTTTGATAGTACCAAGTGCGTCCTGCAATCTGCCATCCAGAAGCGGGGCAGCTTACTTTTGTTTTCCAGGGAAACGGGCCGAGGTTTGTGTCTCAGGGCCTATGGCTGGGAGTGACCGGTTGGCTCCTGAAAAGCTACGATAGGCATTATGGTGACCAGACCCATGGTGGCACCAGTGCCAAGTTGGGCTGGTTTGATAGTACCAAGTGACTCCTGCAATCTGCCATCAAAAAGTTGGCAGGCGAGTTTGTTATCCAGGGAAAAGCGCCGTTGTTTTTGTTTGGGGGCCTGTGGCTGGGAGTGGCCGGCTGGCTCCTTAGAATCCACGATACGGAGGATGGTTCCCAGACCAGAGGTGGCACCAGTGCCAAGTTTTGCTGGTTTGATGGTGCAAAGTGGCTCCTGCAATCTGCCATCCACATGCAGGATAACTTAGTTTTGTTTGCCAGGGAAACGGGCCGAGGTTTGTGTCTGGGGGCCTATGGCTGGGAGTGACCGGCTGGCTCCTGAAAAGCTACGATAGGCAGGATGGTGACCAGACCCATGGTGGCACCAGTGCCAAGTTGGGCTGGTTTGATAGTACCAAGTGGCTCCTGCAATCTGCCATCAAAAAGCTTGCAGGCGAGTTTTGTTTTCCAGGGAAAAGCGCCGTTGTTTGTATTTGGGGGCCTGTGGCTGGGAGTGGCCGCCTGGCGCCTTAGAATCTACGTTACGCAGCATGGTTCCCAGACCCAAAGTGGCACCAGTGTCAAGTTGGGCTGGTTTGATAGTACCAAGTGGCTCCTGCAATCTGCCATCCAGAAGCGGGGTAGCTTACTTTTGTTTGCCAGGGAAACGGGCAGAGCTTTCTGTCTGGGGGCCTATGGTTGGGAGTAACCGGCTGGCTCCTGAAAAGCTACGATAGGCAGGATGGTTCCCAGATCCAAGATGGCACCAGTGCCAAGTCGGGGTGGTTTGATGGTGCAAAGTGGCTCCTGCAATCTGCCATCCTGACGCGGGGCAGCGGATTTTTGTTTCCAAGAGAAATGGTCCGTGGTTTCTTTTTGGGGGTATATGGCTGGACGTGGCCTGCTGGCTCCTTAAAAAGCTACGATAGGCAGGATGGTTCCCTGACCCAAGGTGGCACCAGTGCCAAGTCGGGCGGTTTTCGTAGTACAAAGTGCGTCCTAAAATTTGCCATCCAGAAGAGGGGCAGTTGAGTTTTGTTTACCAGAGAAAAGGGCCGTGGTTTGTTTTTGGGGGCATATGGCTGATAGTGGCCGTCTGGCCCCTGAAAATCCACGATGGGCAGGATGGTTCCCAGACCTGAGGTGGCACCAGTGCCAGGTCGGGCTGGTTTGATAGTACTAAATAGCACCTGCAATCTGCCATGCAGAAGCGGGGCAGCTTACTTTTGTTTGCCAGGGAAACGGGCCGAGGTTTGTGTCTGGGGGCCTATGGCTGGGAGTGACCGCCTGGCTCCTGAAAAGCTACGATAGGCAGGATGGTGACCAGACCCATGGTGGCACCAGTGCCAAGTTGGGCTGGTTTGATAGTACCAAGTGGCTCCTGCAATCTGCCATCAAAAAGTTGGCAGGCGAGTTTTGTTTTCCAGGGAAAAGCGCCGTTGTTTGTGTTTGGGGGACTGTGGGTGGGAGTGGCCGGCTGGCTCCTTAGAACACACGATACGCAGGATGGTTCCCAGACCCAAGGTGGCACCAGTGCCACGTCGGGCTGGTTTGATGGTGCCAAGTGGTTCCTGCAATCTGCCATCCTGAAGCGGGGTAGCTTAATTTTGTTTGCCAGGGAAACGGGCCGAGGTTTATGACTGGGGGCCTAGGGCTAGGAGTGACCGGCTGGCTCCTGAAAAGCTACGATAGGCAGGATGGTGACCAGACCCATGGTGGCACCAGTGCCAAGTTGGGCTGGTTTGATAGTACCAAGTGGCTCCTGCAATCTGCCATCAAAAAGTTGGCAGGCGAGTTTTGTTTTCCAGGGAAAAGCGCCGTTGTTTGTGTTTGGGGGACTGTGGGTGGGAGTGGCCGGCTGGCTCCTTAGAACACACGATACGCAGGATGGTTCCCAGACCCAAGGTGGCACTAGTGCCAAGTCGGGCTGGTTTGATAGCACCAAGTGGCTCCTGCAATCTGCCATCCAGAAGCGGGGAAGCTTACTTTTGTTTGCCAGGGAAACGGACCGAGGTTTTTTTCTGGGGCCTATGGCTGGGAGTGACCGGCTGGCTCCTTAAAAAGCTACGATAGGCAGGATGGTTCCCTGACCCAAGGTGGCACCAGTGCCAAGTCGGGCGGTTTTCGTAGTACAAAGTGCGTCCTAAAATTTGCCATCCAGAAGAGGGGCAGTTGAGTTTTGTTTACCAGAGAAAAGGGCCGTGGTTTGTTTTTGGGGGCATATGGCTGATAGTGGCCGTCTGGCCCCTGAAAATCCACGATGGGCAGGATGGTTCCCAGACCTGAGGTGGCACCAGTGCCAGGTCGGGCTGGTTTGATAGTACTAAATAGCACCTGCAATCTGCCATGCAGAAGCGGGGCAGCTTACTTTTGTTTGCCAGGGAAACGGGCCGAGGTTTGTGTCTGGGGGCCTATGGCTGGGAGTGACCGCCTGGCTCCTGAAAAGCTACGATAGGCAGGATGGTGACCAGACCCATGGTGGCACCAGTGCCAAGTTGGGCTGGTTTGATAGTACCAAGTGGCTCCTGCAATCTGCCATCAAAAAGTTGGCAGGCGAGTTTTGTTTTCCAGGGAAAAGCGCCGTTGTTTGTGTTTGGGGGACTGTGGGTGGGAGTGGCCGGCTGGCTCCTTAGAACACACGATACGCAGGATGGTTCCCAGACCCAAGGTGGCACCAGTGCCACGTCGGGCTGGTTTGATGGTGCCAAGTGGTTCCTGCAATCTGCCATCCTGAAGCGGGGTAGCTTACCTTTGTGTGCCAGGGAAACGGGCCGAGGTTTATGACTGGGGGCCTAGGGCTAGGAGTGACCGGCTGGCTCCTGAAAAGCTACGATAGGCAGGATGGTGACCAGACCCATGGTGGCACCAGTGCCAAGTTGGGCTGGTTTGATAGTACCAAGTGGCTCCTGCAATCTGCCATCAAAAAGTTGGCAGGCGAGTTTTGTTTTCCAGGGAAAAGCGCCGTTGTTTGTGTTTGGGGGACTGTGGGTGGGAGTGGCCGGCTGGCTCCTTAGAACACACGATACGCAGGATGGTTCCCAGACCCAAGGTGGCACTAGTGCCAAGTCGGGCTGGTTTGATAGCACCAAGTGGCTCCTGCAATCTGCCATCCAGAAGCGGGGAAGCTTACTTTTGTTTGCCAGGGAAACGGACCGAGGTTTTTTTCTGGGGGCCTATGGCTGGGAGTGACCGGCTGGCTCCTTAGAATCCACGATACGCAGCATGGTTCCCAGACCAGAGGTGGCACCAGTGCCAAGTCGGGCTGGTTTGATGGTGCAAAGTGGCTCCTGCAATCTGCCATCCAGAAGTGCGGTAGCTTACTTTTGTGTGCCAGGGAAACAGGCCGAGGTTTGTGTCTGGGGGCCTATGGCTGGGAGTGACCGGCTGGCTCCTGAAAAGCTACGATAGGCAGGATGGTGACCAGACCCATGGTGGCACCAGTGCCAAGTTGGGCTGGTTTGATAGTACCAAGTGGCTCCTGCAATCTGCCATCAAAATGTTGGCAGGCGAGTTTTGTTTTCCAGGGAAAAGCGCCGTTGTGTGTGTTTTGGGGCCTGTGGCTGGGAGTGGCCAGCTGGCTCCTTAGAATCCACGATACGCAGGATGGTTCCCAGACCCAAGGTGGCACCAGTGCCAAGTCGGGCTGGTTTGTTAGTACCAAGTGGTTCCTGCAATCTGCCATCCAGAAGCGGGGCAGCTGAATTTTGTTTGCCAGACAAAAAGGCTGTTGTTTGTGTTTCGGGGCCTGTGGCTGGCAGTGGCCGGCTGGCTCCTGAAAATCCATGATACGCAGCTTGGTTCCCAGACCCAAGGTGGCATCAGTGCCAAGTAGGGCTGGTTTTATAGTACCCAGTGGCTCCTGCAATCTCCCATCCAGAAGCGGGGCAGCTGAGTTTTGTTTGCCTGTGAAACGGGCCGTTGTTTTTAATTGGGATCTGTGGCCGAGAGTGTTCGGCTGGCTCCTGACAACCTACAATACGCAGGATGGTTCCCAGACCCAAGGTGGCACCAGTGCCAAGTCGGGCTGGTTTGATAGTACCAAGTGGCTCCTGCAATCTGCCATCCAGAAGCGGTGCAGTTGAGTTTTGTTTGCCAGAGAAAAGGGCCGTGGGTTGTGTTTGGGGGCATATGGCTGGGAGTGGCCGGCTGTCTCATTAAAAAGATCGATACGCAGGATGGTTCCCAGACCCAAGGGGGCACCAGTGCCTAGTCGGGCTGTTTTTATAGTACCAAGTGCGTCCTGCAATTTGCCATCCAGAAGAGGGGCAGTTGAGTTTTGTTTGCCAGAGAATAGCGCCGTTGTTTGTGTTTGGGGGCTTGTGGCTCGTAGTGGCCGACTGGCGCCTTAGAATCTGTGTTACGCAGCATGGTTCCCAGACCCAAGGTGGCACCAGTGCCAAGTTGGGCTGGTTTGATAGTACCAAGTGGCTCCTGCAATCTGCCATCCAGAAGCGGGGTAGCTTACTTTTGTTTGCCAGGGAAACGGGCCGAGGTTTGTGACTGGGGACCTATGGCTGGGAGTGACCGGCTGGCTCCTGGAAAGCTACGATAGGCAGGATGGTTACCAGACCCATGGTGGCACCAGTGCCAAGTTGGGCTGGTTTGATAGTACCAAGTGGCTCCTGCAATCTGCCATCAAAAAGTTGGCAGGCGAGTTTTGTTTTCCAGGGAAAAGCGACATTGTTTGTATTTGGGGGCCTGTGGCTGGGAGTGACCGGCTGGCTCCTTTGAACCCACGATACGCAGGATGGTTCCCAGACCCAAGGTGGCACCAGTGCCAAGTTTTGCTGGTTTGATACTACCAAGTGCGTCCTGCAATCTGCCATCCAGAAGCGGGGCAGCTTAATTTTGTTTGCCAGGGAAACGGGCCGTGGGTTTTGTTTGGGGGCATATAGCTGAGAGTGGCCGGCTGGCTCCTGAAAATCCACGCTAGGCAGCATGGTTCCCAGATGCAATGTGGCACCAGTGCCAAGTCGGGCTGGTTTGATGGTGCAAAGTGGCTCCTGCAATCTGCCATCCAGAAGCGAGGCAGCTGATTTTTGTTTGCCAGAGGAAAATTCCGTGGATTGTTTTTGGGGGCATATTGCTGGGAGTGGCCGGCTGGCTCCTTAAAATGCTCGATACGCATGATGGTTCCCAGGCCCAAGGTGTCACCACTACCAAGTCGGCCTGCGGTTTTAGTATCAAGTTCATCCTGCAATTTGCCATCCAGAAGAGGGGCAGTTGAGTTTTGTTTGCCAGAGAAACGGGCCGAGGTTTCTGTTTGGGGACATATGGCTGAGAGTGGCCGGCTGGCCCCTGAATATCCACGATACAGAGCATGGTTCCCAGATCCAAGGTGGCACCAGTGCCAAGTTGGGCTGGTTTGATAGTACCAAGTGTCTCCTGCAATCTGCCATCCAGAAGCAGGGCAGCTTACTTTTGTTTGCCAGAGAAATAGGCCTAGGTTTTTGTTTGGGGGCCTGTGGCTAGGAGTGGCCGGCTGGCTCCTTAGAATCCACGATACGCAGGATGTTTCCCAGACCCAAGGTGGCACCAGTGCCAAGTTGGGCTGGTTTGATAGTACCAAGTGGCTCCTGCAAACTCCATCAAAAAGTTGGCAGGCGTGTTTTGTTTTCCAGGGAACAGCGCCGTTGATTTTGTTTGGGGGCCTGTGGCTGGGAGTGGCCGGCTGGCTCCTTAGAATCCACGATACGCAGGATGGTTCCCAGACCCAAGGTGGCACCAGTGCCAAGTCGGGCTGGTTTGATTACACCAAGTGGCTCCTGCAATCTGCCATCCAGAAGTGAGGCAGCTAAGTTTTGTTTGCGAGAAAAAAGGGCCGTGGTTTTTGTTGGGGGCCTGTGGCTGGGAGTAGCCGGCTGGCTCCTTAAAATCCACGATAGGCAGGATGGTTCCCAGACCCAAGGTGGCACCAGTGCCAAGTCGGGCTGGTTTGATAGTACCAAGTGGCTCCTGCAATCTGCCATCCAGAAGCGGGGCAGCTGAGTTTTGTTTGCCAGAGAAAAAGGCTGTGGTTTGTGTTTGGGGGCCTGTGGCTGGCAGTGGCCGGCTGGCTCCTGAAAATCCACGATACGCAGCATGGTTCCCAGACCCAAGGTGGCACCAGTGCCAAGTGGGGCTCGTTTGACAGTGTCAAGTGCCTCCTGCAATCTCCCATCCAGAAGCGGGGCAGCTGAGTTTTTTTTGCCAGGGAAACGGACCTTTGTTTTTGATTGGGCTCTGTGGCCGAGAGTGGTTGGCTGTCTCCTGACAATCCACAATACGCAGGATGGTTCCCAGACCCAAGGTGGCACCAGTGCCAAGTCGGGCTGGTTTGATAGTACCAAGTGTCTCCTGCAATCTGCCATCCAGAAGCGGGGCAGCTGAGTTTTGTTTGCCAGAGAAAAGGGCCGTGGGTTGTGTTTGGGGGCATATGGCTGGGAGTGGCCACCTGGCTCCTTAAAATGCACGATACGCCGCATGGTAACCAGACGCAAGGTGGCACCAGTGCCAAGTCAGGCTGTTTTTGTAGTACCCAGTGGCTCCTGCAATTTGCCATCCAGAAGCGGGGCAGTTGAATTTTGTTTGCTAGAGAAAAGGGCTGTGGTTTGTGTTTGGGGGCCTATGGCTGAGAGTGGCCGGCTGGCCCCTGAAAATCAACGATAGGCAGGATGGTGCCCAGATCCAAGGTGGCACCAGTGCCAAGTAAGGCTGGTTGTATGGTTCAAAGTAACTCCTGCAATCTGCCATCCAGAAGCGGGACAGCTGAGTTTTTTTTGCCAGAGAAAAGGTCCATGGTTTCTTTTTGGGGCATACGGCTGGGAATTGCCGGCTGGCTCCTTAAAATGCTCGATACGCAGGATGGTTCCCAGAGCCAAGGTGGCACCACTGCCAAGTCGGGCTCTTTTTGTAGTACCAAGTGCGTCCTGCAATTTGCCATCCAGAAGAGGGGCAGTTGAGTTTTGTTTGCCAGAGAAAAGGGCCGTTGTTTGTGTTTGGGGGCCTGTGGCTGGGAGTGTTCGGCTGGTTCCTGAATATGTACGATACGCAGGATTGTTCCCAGATCCAAGGTGGCAGCAGTGCCATGTTGTGCTGGTGTGATAGTACCAAGTGGCTCCTGCAATCTGCCATCCAGAAGTGGGGCAGCTGATTTTTGTTTGCCAGAGAAAAGGTCCGTGGTTTGTTTTTGGGGGCATATGGCTGAGAGTGGCCGGCTGGCCCCTGAATATCCACGATACAGAGCATGGTTCCCAGATCCAAGGTGGCACCAGTGCCAAGTTGGGCTGGTTTGATAGTACCAAGTGTCTCCTGCAATCTCCCATCCAGAAGCAGGGCAGCTTACTTTTGTTTGCCAGAGAAATAGGCCTAGGTTTTTGTTTGGGGGCCTGTGGCTAGGAGTGGCCGGCTGGCTCCTTAGAATCCACGATACGCAGGATGGTTCCCAGACCCAAGGTGGCACCAGTGCCAAGTCGGGCTGGTTTGATAGTACCAAGTGGCTCCTGCAAACTCCATCAAAAAGTTGGCAGGCGTGTTTTGTTTTCCAGGGAACAGCGCCGTTGATTTTGTTTGGGGGCCTGTGGCTGGGAGTGGCCGGCTGGCTCCTTAGAATCCACGATACGCAGGATGGTTCCCAGACCCAAGGTGGCACCAGTGCCAAGTCGGGCTGGTTTGATTACACCAAGTGGCTCCTGCAATCTGCCATCCAGAAGTGAGGCAGCTAAGTTTTGTTTGCGAGAAAAAAGGGCCGTGGTTTTTGTTGGGGGCCTGTGGCTGGGAGTAGCCGGCTGGCTCCTTAAAATCCACGATAGGCAGGATGGTTCCCAGACCCAAGGTGGCACCAGTGCCAAGTCGGGCTGGTTTGATAGTACCAAGTGGCTCCTGCAATCTGCCATCCAGAAGCGGGGCAGCTGAGTTTTGTTTGCCAGAGAAAAAGGCTGTGGTTTGTGTTTGGGGGCCTGTGGCTGGCAGTGGCCGGCTGGCTCCTGAAAATCCACGATACGCAGCATGGTTCCCAGACCCAAGGTGGCACCAGTGCCAAGTGGGGCTCGTTTGACAGTGTCAAGTGCCTCCTGCAATCTCCCATCCAGAAGCGGGGCAGCTGAGTTTTTTTTGCCAGGGAAACGGACCTTTGTTTTTGATTGGGCTCTGTGGCCGAGAGTGGTTGGCTGTCTCCTGACAATCCACAATACGCAGGATGGTTCCCAGACCCAAGGTGGCACCAGTGCCAAGTCGGGCTGGTTTGATAGTACCAAGTGTCTCCTGCAATCTGCCATCCAGAAGCGGGGCAGCTGAGTTTTGTTTGCCAGAGAAAAGGGCCGTGGGTTGTGTTTGGGGGCATATGGCTGGGAGTGGCCACCTGGCTCCTTAAAATGCACGATACGCCGCATGGTAACCAGACGCAAGGTGGCACCAGTGCCAAGTCAGGCTGTTTTTGTAGTACCCAGTGGCTCCTGCAATTTGCCATCCAGAAGCGGGGCAGTTGAATTTTTTTTGCTAGAGAAAAGGGCTGTGGTTTGTGTTTGGGGGCCTATGGCTGAGAGTGGCCGGCTGGCCCCTGAAAATCAACGATAGGCAGGATGGTTCCCAGATCCAAGGTGGCACCAGTGCCAAGTAAGGCTGGTTGTATGGTTCAAAGTAACTCCTGCAATCTGCCATCCAGAAGCGGGACAGCTGAGTTTTTTTTGCCAGAGAAAAGGTCCATGGTTTCTTTTTGGGGCATACGGCTGGGAATTGCCGGCTGGCTCCTTAAAATGCTCGATACGCAGGATGGTTCCCAGAGCCAAGGTGGCACCACTGCCAAGTCGGGCTCTTTTTGTAGTACCAAGTGCGTCCTGCAATTTGCCATCCAGAAGAGGGGCAGTTGAGTTTTGTTTGCCAGAGAAAAGGGCCGTTGTTTGTGTTTGGGGGCCTGTGGCTGGGAGTGTTCGGCTGGTTCCTGAATATGTACGATACGCAGGATTGTTCCCAGATCCAAGGTGGCAGCAGTGCCATGTTGTGCTGGTGTGATAGTCCCAAGTGGCTCCTGCAATCTGCCATCCAGAAGTGGGGCAGCTGATTTTTGTTTGCCAGAGAAAAGGTCCGTGGTTTGTTTTTGGGGGCATATGGCTGAGAGTGGCCGGCTGGCCCCTGAAAATCCACGATACACAGGATGGTTCCCAGATCCAAAGTGGCACCTGTGCCAAGTCGGGCTGATTTGATAGTACTAAGTAGCTCCTGCAATCTGCCATGCAGAAGCGGGGCAGCTTACTTTTGTTTGCCAGGGAAACGGGCCGAGGTTTGTGTTTGGGGGCCTATGGCTGAGAGTGACCGGCTGGCTCCTGAAAAGCTACAATAGGCAGGATGGTGACCAGACCCATGGTGGCACCAGTGCCAAGTTGGGCTGGTTTGATAGTACCAAGTGGTTCCTGCAATCTGCCATCCAGAAGAGGGGCAGTTGAGTTTTGTTTGCCAGAGGAAAGGGCCTTGGTTTGTGTTTGGGGGCATATGGCTGGGTGTGGCCAGCTGGCTCCCTAAAATGCACGATATGCAACATGGCTCCCAGACCCAAGGTGGCACAAGTGCCAAGTTGGGCTGGTTTGATAGTACCAAGTGGCTCCTGCAATCTTCCATGATCACGTGGAGAAATACTTTCTGGTTTCAGCCTCATGCTCTTTCTTCTCTCCCTCAACTTCTCTATCACCTCTCATCTGGTTCACATGCGCTGTCTTCAAGGTCCACAGGCTACTTTTCACAGAATCTTCTGGCCTGATGAAGTAAGGATGATGAATAGAACAGAGCTGGGATCTATTTTCCAGTTTGGATAAAATGCATTCTGCACACAAATCCAAGGAGAACGGGCTGCCCCGATGCCCAGAAAATCTTTCACTCCTGCTAGTGTTCTACGTCAACCGCAACTTAGTCTGAAAGAAAAGCTTTTTCTCTGAGAGCATCTGAGAGGTTTGCATGAAGCACTGATATCTGACATATGCAATTTTGAATAGGAGAGGAAAAAGAAAATGGCAAGGAGTTTTTAATTTTAGTGGTTTCAATTTTAATTTCCGTGCACTTTTTCAAAACTTGTCAGCTCAAATGCCCATCAACATCTTTTAGTCATCTGTAAGTCAGTATTCATATAAAATGTGCTTCAAATCCAAAGAATTTCAAATTTGCACTCCAAGCTTCTATGCCTAGATTTATGATTTCCTACACATATTAGATGAAAGGAAGGCCTTTTTTACTGTGGGAGTGCTGGAACACTGGAACAGGTTGCCCAGAGAAGTTGTGGGTGTCCCATCCCTGAAAGTATTCAAGGTCACCTTGGACGGGGCTTGGAGCAGCAACAAAGGAGAAGCTTGATGGTAGAGAAACAAAGTTGGACTATAGAAGAAACTCGGATTGAAGTATAGGATCAAGTTTTCTCTCAGCTCTTGGGGTAAATTCAAAGTTGTACAAAATGACATTTATCTGTGCTATTCACTACTGTAACAGAAAGTTTCATGAAAACTGTACAGAAGATAGTAAATTTTAAAAGAGATAAGAATTACAGCATAAAATCCATGGGATAGGTTACAACATGAGACACTCTCTAAGAGAAAATCTCTGTGTTTCAGCACTTCATCGGGGTAAGATTTCATGAAGTGCCAAAGAAGGCGGCAAAATATCATTCGGGACATTATTTACTGGAATTCAGCCTGGCCATTAGTAGGAACTGCCTTTGAACATATCATGTAGATATACCACACACACTTTCCCTTCACTGAAAAATTACTGTTTACAACAAATAAGCAATTGACGATCAAAATTGATTGAAAGCATCTTAAACATGTCAAGTATTTCATTGTAGATGATCTGTGATCCAAATGCTTCTTCCACCTTCGAGAGGGACAGAAGAATTCTTCCATATCATGATGGTTTAAAATTGTATCAACCAATGTTTTCTGCTGAAAAGATATCATCTATTTTTTTCTATTTTTGGAAGAAAATATTCCTAGACATACAACAGGTGAGAACTAAGTAATTTTAAAGAAACAAATGAAATGAAAATATTCTGTAAATAGAATGAAATGAAAAGCTGTGTTTTAAATAGGAGCTAAATATTAAACAGAATTTTTGTACCAGGCATTTGAATTACTGCACCAGCTCTTTTGCCCATCAAGAGAGGCATTTAGCATTTCAGTCTTTTCCAAGGTGTTCATGATCTGCTATGCTGATCTCTGTGTGTGCCTAGGTGTGTGTGGAGGGGGGGGCATATGAAGGGGAGTGTGTATGTTTGCTTTACAATTGTTGTGGCAGATTCATGCCTCAGCTCCACATTTTGTTTTAAAAAGGTCACACCGAGTGGATATGAAGTTTACTATCAACAAGAGATCGATTCCCAAATCATCCATTTGACTCTCCCTTATAAATCATGTGCTTTGTTGCATATTTTATCAAATATACTTTCAAGCCAGATGGAGGAAGGAGGATGTGGGAATCCCTCCACCATCTTGCAACTTTTATGTAAGTAGGTTTTCAAGAAAATCATCATTTCTCTTTTAAATATGTCTGGAACAGGCATGATGGTAGTGTCAACCTGTTGGAGTTTTTGTTGCTGGAAGAAGTTGTACAAAAGGATTGGTTTTTACATTGACCAGTTACTGAATCAAGCGCAGGAATACATTGGAAATTTAGCTGGGGGTTCCTTTTCCCAGCAGACTACTTCTAGAACGAGCTTGTACACTGAAGCTGACTCTTTTGCTCTCTTTTTGTTTCTTTCCTATTTTCTTGGCTTCTTTGCCACTATCTAGACAATTTTGGAACTTTGTTCCCAACTAAAATGGTTTCAATAGTCTGATTGTGATCATACATTTTTACAAGGAATTTTTAAAATCTTTCCTCGAGTCCAGAAAGTCAAGGACTTAGATCTTTTTCTTCCCTTATCAATATTGCCATGAAATTGATAAATAAAGACCAACTCTTTATTTTTGTTTTTAACCCACGTAGATAATTCCCATCCATTAATCCATTTTGTGGACCAATAGCTGCCATTCTGATGGAAGCTGTCACTTCTTAACAATAGGCATTCTGTGACTATGTTGACAGCACTTTGGGTGAAGATCCTAACTGGTCTTAGATATACATAGGGAGAAATTTGCTCAGCCAGTGTCAGTCTTAAGCATGCGTATCAGAAGATCTTTCTAGAGCTGGGAATTTTCCCATGAAAGGGATTCAGTTAGGGAATAGACACTTGTGCCAGAGTTTTACATTCTTCTTGAACACTGCTTAAGGAACTTAGATGCCATGTCCATTTGGATCTCTGTCTGCACAGAACTTTGTCATGCCAGTGCTTTGAAATGCATCTTGAAGAGAATTCACTAGCACAGAATGAAAGAGAGTGGAAGGGGTTGGTGGGGCTAACCAGGCCCAACCCCCCTGCCTAAACCAGGATACCTAGAGCCTCTTGCCCAGGATTCTATCTGGGTGTACTTTTAATGTCTTCAAAGATCCAGGCTCCACAATCTTTCTGGGCAGTCTGTGCCGTGGTTCAGTCACCCTGACAGTAAAGAAACATTTACTGATGTTCAAAGGCAATCTCCTGTATTTCAGTGTGTGCCCACTGCCTCTTGTCTTTTCCCTCAGCATCACTGAAAAGACACTGATTCCCTCCCCTTTGCACTATTGCTTCCATATGTATGTGTGATGCCATGTAGAGGTATGTCAAAAACCTCCCTGAAGCCCAGGCAGATAATATTCCCTTCATCTACCAGTCAAGTTGATTCATCAGAGGAGTTTAAAGTGATGTTCAGCATGAAATTCCCCTGAAAAATCATGCTAACTACATTATTTGGTCATCTGTCATGTGCCTGGCAAGGATTTCCAGGAAGAGCTGCTTCATCAACTTCCTGGGGATAAAAAAGAGGCTGGCTGGTTTGTACTATGGCGAGTCCTCTTAATTGCCTTTTTTGAAGATGGGTGTCATTTGCTAACATCCACTCTTTAGCCTCTCTTGTCGTCTACATCTTAGCAAAACGCTTTTCCACTATGTCTGGCTAGGAAAAACTGTGCCAGCACAGAAAACATCTCCCATCGTGTTCTAGAAGTTGCACGGATGTCTGCCAAGTGTTTGGCAGGAAGAAAAGAAAAGTTGTCCAAAACAGCTTCCAATCGAATGTTCCTGTGATTGGAAAAGTCAGGAGAGTGCAAAGGTACTGTTTTCTATCAGTTGGCAAGGTGCGCACACAATCCCAGTGTTGTACAGCTTGCTTCTTCACCTTCCCGAAGCTGCCGCTCTCGCCGGCTGCCGGAGCCCAAGAAGCGGCTTCTTCGCGCAAAGACGATTGTGCCGCTCACAGGGCTCTCCTTAGCGCGGCTTCTGCCGAAAGACGCCCGGCAGCGGCTCTTACCTCCGGAGAGCATCCTACCTTCGTCTTTAGCTCCTCTTCTCATCTACACCTCGGCAACAAGCTTCTCCACTATGTCTGGCTAGGAAAAACTGTGCCAGCACAGAAAACATCTCCCATCGTGTTCTAGAAGTTGCACGGATGTCTGCCAAGTGTTTGGCAGGAAGAAAAGAAAAGTTGTCCAAAACAGCTTCCAATCGAATGTTCCTGTGATTGGAAAAGTCAGGAGAGTGCAAAGGTACTGTTTTCTATCAGTTGGCAAGGTGCGCACACAATCCCAGTGTTGTACAGCTTGCTTCTTCACCTTCCCGAAGCTGCCGCTCTCGCCGGCTGCCGGAGCCCAAGAAGCGGCTTCTTCGCGCAAAGACGATTGTGCCGCTCACAGTGCTCTCCTTAGCGCAGCTTCTGCCGAAAGACGCCCGGCAGCGGCTCTTACCTCCGGAGAGCATCCTACCTTCGTCTTTCGCGTCTTTTGTAGTCTACATCTTAGCAAAACGCTTTTCCACTATGTCTGGCTAGGAAAAACTGTGCCAGCACAGAAAACATCTCCCATCGTGTTCTAGAAGTTGCACGGATGTCTGCCAAGTGTTTGGCAGGAAGAAAAGAAAAGTTGTCCAAAACAGCTTCCAATCGAATGTTCCTGTGATTGGAAAAGTCAGGAGAGTGCAAAGGTACTGTTTTCTATCAGTTGGCAAGGTGCGCACACAATCCCAGTGTTGTACAGCTTGCTTCTTCACCTTCCCGAAGCTGCCGCTCTCGCCGGCTGCCGGAGCCCAAGAAGCGGCTTCTTCGCGCAAAGACGATTGTGCCGCTCACAGTGCTCTCCTTAGCGCGGCTTCTGCCGAAAGACGCCCGGCAGCGGCTCTTACCTCCGGAGAGCATCCTACCTTCGTCTTTCGCGTCTTTTGTAGTCTACATCTTAGCAAAACGCTTTTCCACTATGTCTGGCTAGGAAAAACTGTGCCAGCACAGAAAACATCTCCCATCGTGTTCTAGAAGTTGCACGGATGTCTGCCAAGTGTTTGGCAGGAAGAAAAGAAAAGTTGTCCAAAACAGCTTCCAATCGAATGTTCCTGTGATTGGAAAAGTCAGGAGAGTGCAAAGGTACTGTTTTCTATCAGTTGGCAAGGTGCGCACACAATCCCAGTGTTGTACAGCTTGCTTCTTCACCTTCCCGAAGCTGCCGCTCTCGCCGGCTGCCGGAGCCCAAGAAGCGGCTTCTTCGCGCAAAGACGATTGTGCCGCTCACAGTGCTCTCCTTAGCGCGGCTTCTGCCGAAAGACGCCCGGCAGCGGCTCTTACCTCCGGAGAGCATCCTACCTTCGTCTTTCGCGTCTTTTGTAGTCTACATCTTAGCAAAACGCTTTTCCACTATGTCTGGCTAGGAAAAACTGTGCCAGCACAGAAAACATCTCCCATCGTGTTCTAGAAGTTGCACGGATGTCTGCCAAGTGTTTGGCAGGAAGAAAAGAAAAGTTGTCCAAAACAGCTTCCAATCGAATGTTCCTGTGATTGGAAAAGTCAGGAGAGTGCAAAGGTACTGTTTTCTATCAGTTGGCAAGGTGCGCACACAATCCCAGTGTTGTACAGCTTGCTTCTTCACCTTCCCGAAGCTGCCGCTCTCGCCGGCTGCCGGAGCCCAAGAAGCGGCTTCTTCGCGCAAAGACGATTGTGCCGCTCACAGTGCTCTCCTTAGCGCGGCTTCTGCCGAAAGACGCCCGGCAGCGGCTCTTACCTCCGGAGAGCATCCTACCTTCGTCTTTCGCGTCTTTTGTAGTCTACATCTTAGCAAAACGCTTTTCCACTATGTCTGGCTAGGAAAAACTGTGCCAGCACAGAAAACATCTCCCATCGTGTTCTAGAAGTTGCACGGATGTCTGCCAAGTGTTTGGCAGGAAGAAAAGAAAAGTTGTCCAAAACAGCTTCCAATCGAATGTTCCTGTGATTGGAAAAGTCAGGAGAGTGCAAAGGTACTGTTTTCTATCAGTTGGCAAGGTGCGCACACAATCCCAGTGTTGTACAGCTTGCTTCTTCACCTTCCCGAAGCTGCCGCTCTCGCCGGCTGCCGGAGCCGAAGAAGCGGCTTCTTCGCGCAAAGACGATTGTGCCGCTCACAGTGCTCTCCTTAGCGCGGCTTCTGCCGAAAGACGCCCGGCAGCGGCTCTTACCTCCGGAGAGCATCCTACCTTCGTCTTTCGCGTCTTTTGTAGTCTACATCTTAGCAAAACGCTTTTCCACTATGTCTGGCTAGTAAAAACTGTGCCAGCACAGAAAACATCTCCCATCGTGTTCTAGAAGTTGCACGGATGTCTGCCAAGTGTTTGGCAGGAAGAAAAGAAAAGTTGTCCAAAACAGCTTCCAATCGAATGTTCCTGTGATTGGAAAAGTCAGGAGAGTGCAAAGGTACTGTTTTCTATCAGTTGGCAAGGTGCGCACACAATCCCAGTGTTGTACAGCTTGCTTCTTCACCTTCCCGAAGCTGCCGCTCTCGCCGGCTGCCGGAGCCCAAGAAGCGGCTTCTTCGCGCAAAGACGATTGTGCCGCTCACAGTGCTCTCCTTAGCGCGGCTTCTGCCGAAAGACGCCCGGCAGCGGCTCTTACCTCCGGAGAGCATCCTACCTTCGTCTTTCGCGTCTTTTGTAGTCTACATCTTAGCAAAACGCTTTTCCACTATGTCTGGCTAGGAAAAACTGTGCCAGCACAGAAAACATCTCCCATCGTGTTCTAGAAGTTGCACGGATGTCTGCCAAGTGTTTGGCAGGAAGAAAAGAAAAGTTGTCCAAAACAGCTTCCAATCGAATGTTCCTGTGATTGGAAAAGTCAGGAGAGTGCAAAGGTACTGTTTTCTATCAGTTGGCAAGGTGCGCACACAATCCCAGTGTTGTACAGCTTGCTTCTTCACCTTCCCGAAGCTGCCACTCTCAGGAGGTAAGAGCCGCTGCCGGGCGTCTTTCGGCAGAAGCCGCGCTAAGGAGAGCCCTGTGAGCGGCACAATCGTCTTTGCGCGAAGAAGCCGCTTCTTGGGCTCCGGCAGCCGGCGAGAGCGGCAGCTTCGGGAAGGTGAAGAAGCAAGCTGTACAACACTGGGATTGTGTGCGCACCTTGCCAACTGATAGAAAACAGTACCTTTGCACTCTCCTGACTTTTCCAATCACAGGAACATTCGATTGGAAGCTGTTTTGGACAACTTTTCTTTTCTTCCTGCCAAACACTTGGCAGACATCCGTGCAACTTCTAGAACACGATGGGAGATGTTTTCTGTGCTGGCACAGTTTTTCCTAGCCAGACATAGTGGAAAAGCGTTTTGCTAAGATGTAGACTACAAAAGACGCGAAAGACGAAGGTAGGATGCTCTCCGGAGGTAAGAGCCGCTGCCGGGCGTCTTTCGGCAGAAGCCGCGCTAAGGAGAGCCCTGTGAGCGGCACAATCGTCTTTGCGCGAAGAAGCCGCTTCTTGGGCTCCGGCAGCCGGCGAGAGCGGCAGCTTCGGGAAGGTGAAGAAGCAAGCTGTACAACACTGGGATTGTGTGCGCACCTTGCCAACTGATAGAAAACAGTACCTTTGCACTCTCCTGACTTTTCCAATCACAGGAACATTCGATTGGAAGCTGTTTTGGACAACTTTTCTTTTCTTCCTGCCAAACACTTGGCAGACATCCGTGCAACTTCTAGAACACGATGGGAGATGTTTTCTGTGCTGGCACAGTTTTTCCTAGCCAGACATAGTGGAAAAGCGTTTTGCTAAGATGTAGACTACAAAAGACGCGAAAGACGAAGGTAGGATGCTCTCCGGAGGTAAGAGCCGCTGCCGGGCGTCTTTCGGCAGAAGCCGCGCTAAGGAGAGCACTGTGAGCGGCACAATCGTCTTTGCGCGAAGAAGCCGCTTCTTGGGCTCCGGCAGCCGGCGAGAGCGGCAGCTTCGGGAAGGTGAAGAAGCAAGCTGTACAACACTGGGATTGTGTGCGCACCTTGCCAACTGATAGAAAACAGTACCTTTGCACTCTCCTGACTTTTCCAATCACAGGAACATTCGATTGGAAGCTGTTTTGGACAACTTTTCTTTTCTTCCTGCCAAACACTTGGCAGACATCCGTGCAACTTCTAGAACACGATGGGAGATGTTTTCTGTGCTGGCACAGTTTTTCCTAGCCAGACATAGTGGAAAAGCATTTTGCTAAGATGTAGACTACAAAAGACGCGAAAGACGAAGGTAGGATGCTCTCCGGAGGTAAGAGCCGCTGCCGGGCGTCTTTCGGCAGAAGCCGCGCTAAGGAGAGCACTGTGAGCGGCACAATCGTCTTTGCGCGAAGAAGCCGCTTCTTGGGCTCCGGCAGCCGGCGAGAGCGGCAGCTTCGGGAAGGTGAAGAAGCAAGCTGTACAACACTGGGATTGTGTGCGCACCTTGCCAACTGATAGAAAACAGTACCTTTGCACTCTCCTGACTTTTCCAATCACAGGAACATTCGATTGGAAGCTGTTTTGGACAACTTTTCTTTTCTTCCTGCCAAACACTTGGCAGACATCCGTGCAACTTCTAGAACACGATGGGAGATGTTTTCTGTGCTGGCACAGTTTTTCCTAGCCAGACATAGTGGAAAAGCGTTTTGCTAAGATGTAGACTACAAAAGACGAGAAAGACGAAGGTAGGATGCTCTCCGGAGGTAAGAGCCGCTGCCGGGCGTCTTTCGGCAGAAGCCGCGCTAAGGAGAGCACTGTGAGCGGCACAATCGTCTTTGCGCGAAGAAGCCGCTTCTTCGGCTCCGGCAGCCGGCGAGAGCGGCAGCTTCGGGAAGGTGAAGAAGCAAGCTGTACAACACTGGGATTGTGTGCGCACCTTGCCAACTGATAGAAAACAGTATCTTTGCACTCTCCTGACTTTTCCAATCACAGGAACATTCGATTGGAAGCTGTTTTGGACAACTTTTCTTTTCTTCCTGCCAAACACTTGGCAGACATCCGTGCAACTTCTAGAACACGATGGGAGATGTTTTCTGTGCTGGCACAGTTTTTCCTAGCCAGACATAGTGGAAAAGCGTTTTGCTAAGATGTAGACTACAAAAGACGCGAAAGACGAAGGTAGGATGCTCTCCGGAGGTAAGAGCCGCTGCCGGGCGTCTTTCGGCAGAAGCCGCGCTAAGGAGAGCACTGTGAGCGGCACAATCGTCTTTGCGCGAAGAAGCCGCTTCTTGGGCTCCGGCAGCCGGCGAGAGCGGCAGCTTCGGGAAGGTGAAGAAGCAAGCTGTACAACACTGGGATTGTGTGCGCACCTTGCCAACTGATAGAAAACAGTACCTTTGCACTCTCCTGACTTTTCCAATCACAGGAACATTCGATTGGAAGCTGTTTTGGACAACTTTTCTTTTCTTCCTGCCAAACACTTGGCAGACATCCGTGCAACTTCTAGAACACGATGGGAGATGTTTTCTGTGCTGGCACAGTTTTTCCTAGCCAGACATAGTGGAAAAGCGTTTTGCTAAGATGTAGACTACAAAAGACGCGAAAGACGAAGGTAGGATGCTCTCCGGAGGTAAGAGCCGCTGCCGGGCGTCTTTCGGCAGAAGCCGCGCTAAGGAGAGCACTGTGAGCGGCACAATCGTCTTTGCGCGAAGAAGCCGCTTCTTGGGCTCCGGCAGCCGGCGAGAGCGGCAGCTTCGGGAAGGTGAAGAAGCAAGCTGTACAACACTGGGATTGTGTGCGCACCTTGCCAACTGATAGAAAACAGTACCTTTGCACTCTCCTGACGTTTCCAATCACAGGAACATTCGATTGGAAGCTGTTTTGGACAACTTTTCTTTTCTTCCTGCCAAACACTTGGCAGACATCCGTGCAACTTCTAGAACACGATGGGAGATGTTTTCTGTGCTGGCACAGTTTTTCCTAGCCAGACATAGTGGAAAAGCTTTTTGCCGAGGTGTAGATGAGAAGAGGAGCTAAAGACGAAGGTAGGATGCTCTCCGGAGGTAAGAGCCGCTGCCGGGCGTCTTTCGGCAGAAGCCGCGCTAAGGAGAGCACTGTGAGCGGCACAATCGTCTTTGCGCGAAGAAGCCGCTTCTTGGGCTCCGGCAGCCGGCGAGAGCGGCAGCTTCGGGAAGGTGAAGAAGCAAGCTGTACAACACTGGGATTGTGTGCGCACCTTGCCAACTGATAGAAAACAGTACCTTTGCACTCTCCTGACGTTTCCAATCACAGGAACATTCGATTGGAAGCTGTTTTGGACAACTTTTCTTTTCTTCCTGCCAAACACTTGGCAGACATCCGTGCAACTTCTAGAACACGATGGGAGATGTTTTCTGTGCTGGCACAGTTTTTCCTAGCCAGACATAGTGGAAAAGCGTTTTGCTAAGATGTAGACTACAAAAGACGCGAAAGACGAAGGTAGGATGCTCTCCGGAGGTAAGAGCCGCTGCCGGGCGTCTTTCGGCAGAAGCCGCGCTAAGGAGAGCACTGTGAGCGGCACAATCGTCTTTGCGCGAAGAAGCCGCTTCTTGGGCTCCGGCAGCCGGCGAGAGCGGCAGCTTCGGGAAGGTGAAGAAGCAAGCTGTACAACACTGGGATTGTGTGCGCACCTTGCCAACTGATAGAAAACAGTACCTTTGCACTCTCCTGACTTTTCCAATCACAGGAACATTCGATTGGAAGCTGTTTTGGACAACTTTTCTTTTCTTCCTGCCAAACACTTGGCAGACATCCGTGCAACTTCTAGAACACGATGGGAGATGTTTTCTGTGCTGGCACAGTTTTTCCTAGCCAGACATAGTGGAAAAGCGTTTTGCTAAGATGTAGACTACAAAAGACGCGAAAGACGAAGGTAGGATGCTCTCCGGAGGTAAGAGCCGCTGCCGGGCGTCTTTCGGCAGAAGCCGCGCTAAGGAGAGCACTGTGAGCGGCACAATCGTCTTTGCGCGAAGAAGCCGCTTCTTGGGCTCCGGCAGCCGGCGAGAGCGGCAGCTTCGGGAAGGTGAAGAAGCAAGCTGTACAACACTGGGATTGTGTGCGCACCTTGCCAACTGATAGAAAACAGTACCTTTGCACTCTCCTGACGTTTCCAATCACAGGAACATTCGATTGGAAGCTGTTTTGGACAACTTTTCTTTTCTTCCTGCCAAACACTTGGCAGACATCCGTGCAACTTCTAGAACACGATGGGAGATGTTTTCTGTGCTGGCACAGTTTTTCCTAGCCAGACATAGTGGAAAAGCGTTTTGCTAAGATGTAGACTACAAAAGACGCGAAAGACGAAGGTAGGATGCTCTCCGGAGGTAAGAGCCGCTGCCGGGCGTCTTTCGGCAGAAGCCGCGCTAAGGAGAGCACTGTGAGCGGCACAATCGTCTTTGCGCGAAGAAGCCGCTTCTTGGGCTCCGGCAGCCGGCGAGAGCGGCAGCTTCGGGAAGGTGAAGAAGCAAGCTGTACAACACTGGGATTGTGTGCGCACCTTGCCAACTGATAGAAAACAGTACCTTTGCACTCTCCTGACGTTTCCAATCACAGGAACATTCGATTGGAAGCTGTTTTGGACAACTTTTCTTTTCTTCCTGCCAAACACTTGGCAGACATCCGTGCAACTTCTAGAACACGATGGGAGATGTTTTCTGTGCTGGCACAGTTTTTCCTAGCCAGACATAGTGGAAAAGCTTTTTGCCGAGGTGTAGATGAGAAGAGGAGCTAAAGACGAAGGTAGGATGCTCTCCGGAGGTAAGAGCCGCTGCCGGGCGTCTTTCGGCAGAAGCCGCGCTAAGGAGAGCCCTGTGAGCGGCACAATCGTCTTTGCGCGAAGAAGCCGCTTCTTGGGCTCCGGCAGCCGGCGAGAGCGGCAGCTTCGGGAAGGTGAAGAAGCAAGCTGTACAACACTGGGATTGTGTGCGCACCTTGCCAACTGATAGAAAACAGTACCTTTGCACTCTCCTGACTTTTCCAATCACAGGAACATTCGATTGGAAGCTGTTTTGGACAACTTTTCTTTTCTTCCTGCCAAACACTTGGCAGACATCCGTGCAACTTCTAGAACACGATGGGAGATGTTTTCTGTGCTGGCACAGTTTTTCCTAGCCAGACATAGTGGAAAAGCGTTTTGCTAAGATGTAGACGACAAGAGAGGCTAAAGAGTGGATGTTAGCAAATGACACCCATCTTCAAAAAAGGCAATTAAGAGGACTCGCCATAGTACAAACCAGCCAGCCTCTTTTTTATCCCCAGGAAGTTGATGAAGCAGCTCTTCCTGGAAATCCTTGCCAGGCACATGACAGATGACCAAATAATGTAGTTAGCATGATTTTTCAGGGGAATTTCATGCTGAACATCACTTTAAACTCCTCTGATGAATCAACTTGACTGGTAGATGAAGGGAATATTATCTGCCTGGGCTTCAGGGAGGTTTTTGACATACCTCTACATGGCATCACACATACATATGGAAGCAATAGTGCAAAGGGGAGGGAATCAGTGTCTTTTCAGTGATGCTGAGGGAAAAGACAAGAGGCAGTGGGCACACACTGAAATACAGGAGATTGCCTTTGAACATCAGTAAATGTTTCTTTACTGTCAGGGTGACTGAACCACGGCACAGACTGCCCAGAAAGATTGTGGAGCCTGGATCTTTGAAGACATTAAAAGTACACCCAGATAGAATCCTGGGCAAGAGGCTCTAGGTATCCTGGTTTAGGCAGGGGGGTTGGGCCTGGTTAGCCCCACCAACCCCTTCCACTCTCTTTCATTCTGTGCTAGTGAATTCTCTTCAAGATGCATTTCAAAGCACTGGCATGACAAAGTTCTGTGCAGACAGAGATCCAAATGGACATGGCATCTAAGTTCCTTAAGCAGTGTTCAAGAAGAATGTAAAACTCTGGCACAAGTGTCTCTTCCCTAACTGAATCCCTTTCATGGGAAAATTCCCAGCTCTAGAAAGATCTTCTGATACGCATGCTTAAGACTGACACTGGCTGAGCAAATTTCTCCCTATGTATATCTAAGACCAGTTAGGATCTTCACCCAAAGTGCTGTCAACATAGTCACAGAATGCCTATTGTTAAGAAGTGACAGCTTCCATCAGAATGGCAGCTATTGGTCCACAAAATGGATTAATGGATGGGAATTATCTACGTGGGTTAAAAACAAAAATAAAGAGTTGGTCTTTATTTATCAATTTCATGGCAATATTGATAAGGGAAGAAAAAGATCTAAGTCCTTGACTTTCTGGACTCGAGGAAAGATTTTAAAAATTCCTTGTAAAAATGTATGATCACAATCAGACTATTGAAACCATTTTAGTTGGGAACAAAGTTCCAAAATTGTCTAGATAGTGGCAAAGAAGCCAAGAAAATAGGAAAGAAACAAAAAGAGAGCAAAAGAGTCAGCTTCAGTGTACAAGCTCGTTCTAGAAGTAGTCTGCTGGGAAAAGGAACCCCCAGCTAAATTTCCAATGTATTCCTGCGCTTGATTCAGTAACTGGTCAATGTAAAAACCAATCCTTTTGTACAACTTCTTCCAGCAACAAAAACTCCAACAGGTTGACACTACCATCATGCCTGTTCCAGACATATTTAAAAGAGAAATGATGATTTTCTTGAAAACCTACTTACATAAAAGTTGCAAGATGGTGGAGGGATTCCCACATCCTCCTTCCTCCATCTGGCTTGAAAGTATATTTGATAAAATATGCAACAAAGCACATGATTTATAAGGGAGAGTCAAATGGATGATTTGGGAATCGATCTCTTGTTGATAGTAAACTTCATATCCACTCGGTGTGACCTTTTTAAAACAAAATGTGGAGCTGAGGCATGAATCTGCCACAACAATTGTAAAGCAAACATACACACTCCCCTTCATATGCCCCCCCCTCCACACACACCTAGGCACACACAGAGATCAGCATAGCAGATCATGAACACCTTGGAAAAGACTGAAATGCTAAATGCCTCTCTTGATGGGCAAAAGAGCTGGTGCAGTAATTCAAATGCCTGGTACAAAAATTCTGTTTAATATTTAGCTCCTATTTAAAACACAGCTTTTCATTTCATTCTATTTACAGAATATTTTCATTTCATTTGTTTCTTTAAAATTACTTAGTTCTCACCTGTTGTATGTCTAGGAATATTTTCTTCCAAAAATAGAAAAAAATAGATGATATCTTTTCAGCAGAAAACATTGGTTGATACAATTTTAAACCATCATGATATGGAAGAATTCTTCTGTCCCTCTCGAAGGTGGAAGAAGCATTTGGATCACAGATCATCTACAATGAAATACTTGACATGTTTAAGATGCTTTCAATCAATTTTGATCGTCAATTGCTTATTTGTTGTAAACAGTAATTTTTCAGTGAAGGGAAAGTGTGTGTGGTATATCTACATGATATGTTCAAAGGCAGTTCCTACTAATGGCCAGGCTGAATTCCAGTAAATAATGTCCCGAATGATATTTTGCCGCCTTCTTTGGCACTTCATGAAATCTTACCCCGATGAAGTGCTGAAACACAGAGATTTTCTCTTAGAGAGTGTCTCATGTTGTAACCTATCCCATGGATTTTATGCTGTAATTCTTATCTCTTTTAAAATTTACTATCTTCTGTACAGTTTTCATGAAACTTTCTGTTACAGTAGTGAATAGCACAGATAAATGTCATTTTGTACAACTTTGAATTTACCCCAAGAGCTGAGAGAAAACTTGATCCTATACTTCAATCCGAGTTTCTTCTATAGTCCAACTTTGTTTCTCTACCATCAAGCTTCTCCTTTGTTGCTGCTCCAAGCCCCGTCCAGGGTGACCTTGAATACTTTCAGGGATGGGACACCCACAACTTCTCTGGGCAACCTGTTCCAGTGTTCCAGCACTCCCACAGTAAAAAAGGCCTTCCTTTCATCTAATATGTGTAGGAAATCATAAATCTAGGCATAGAAGCTTGGAGTGCAAATTTGAAATTCTTTGGATTTGAAGCACATTTTATATGAATACTGACTTACAGATGACTAAAAGATGTTGATGGGCATTTGAGCTGACAAGTTTTGAAAAAGTGCACGGAAATTAAAATTGAAACCACTAAAATTAAAAACTCCTTGCCATTTTCTTTTTCCTCTCCTATTCAAAATTGCATATGTCAGATATCAGTGCTTCATGCAAACCTCTCAGATGCTCTCAGAGAAAAAGCTTTTCTTTCAGACTAAGTTGCGGTTGACGTAGAACACTAGCAGGAGTGAAAGATTTTCTGGGCATCGGGGCAGCCCGTTCTCCTTGGATTTGTGTGCAGAATGCATTTTATCCAAACTGGAAAATAGATCCCAGCTCTGTTCTATTCATCATCCTTACTTCATCAGGCCAAAAGATTCTGTGAAAAGTAGCCTGTGGACCTTGAAGACAGCGCATGTGAACCAGATGAGAGGTGATAGAGAAGTTGAGGGAGAGAAGAAAGAGCATGAGGCTGAAACCAGAAAGTATTTCTCCACGTGATCATGGAAGATTGCAGGAGCCACTTGGTACTATCAAACCAGCCCAACTTGGCACTTGTGCCACCTTGGGTCTGGGAGCCATGTTGCATATCGTGCATTTTAAGGAGCCAGCTGGCCACACCCAGCCATATGCCCCCAAACACAAACCAAGGCCCTTTTCTCTGGCAAACAAAACTCAGCTGCCCTGCTTCTGGATGGCAGATTGCAGGAACCACTTGGTACTATCAAACCAGCCCAACTTGGCACTGGTGCCACCATGGGTCTGGTCACCATCCTGCCTATTGTAGCTTTTCAGGAGCCAGCCGGTCACTCTCAGCCATAGGCCCCCAAACACAAACCTCGGCCCGTTTCCCTGGCAAACAAAAGTAAGCTGCCCCGCTTCTGGATGGCAGATTGCAGGAGCTACTTAGTACTATCAAATCAGCCCGACTTGGCACAGGTGCCACCTTGGATCTGGGAACCATCCTGTGTATCGTGGATTTTCAGGGGCCAGCCGGCCACTCTCAGCCATATGCCCCCAAAAACAAACCACGGACCTTTTCTCTGGCAAACAAAAATCAGCTGCCCCACTTCTGGATGGCAGATTGCAGGAGCCACTTGGGACTATCACACCAGCACAACATGGCACTGCTGCCACCTTGGATCTGGGAACAATCCTGCGTATCGTACATATTCAGGAACCAGCCGAACACTCCCAGCCACAGGCCCCCAAACACAAACAACGGCCCTTTTCTCTGGCAAACAAAACTCAACTGCCCCTCTTCTGGATGGCAAATTGCAGGACGCACTTGGTACTACAAAAAGAGCCCGACTTGGCAGTGGTGCCACCTTGGCTCTGGGAACCATCCTGCGTATCGAGCATTTTAAGGAGCCAGCCGGCAATTCCCAGCCGTATGCCCCAAAAAGAAACCATGGACCTTTTCTCTGGCAAAAAAAACTCAGCTGTCCCGCTTCTGGATGGCAGATTGCAGGAGTTACTTTGAACCATACAACCAGCCTTACTTGGCACTGGTGCCACCTTGGATCTGGGAACCATCCTGCCTATCGTTGATTTTCAGGGGCCAGCCGGCCACTCTCAGCCATAGGCCCCCAAA
This sequence comes from Melospiza melodia melodia, assembly GCF_035770615.1. Lineage (NCBI taxonomy): Eukaryota > Metazoa > Chordata > Aves > Passeriformes > Passerellidae > Melospiza > Melospiza melodia. The sequence goes on along the minus strand of NW_026948490.1, from coordinate 56,353 downwards.
CACAAACCACAGCCCTTTTCTCTAGCAAACAAAATTCAACTGCCCCGCTTCTGGATGGCAAATTGCAGGAGCCACTGGGTACTACAAAAACAGCCTGACTTGGCACTGGTGCCACCTTGCGTCTGGTTACCATGCGGCGTATCGTGCATTTTAAGGAGCCAGGTGGCCACTCCCAGCCATATGCCCCCAAACACAACCCACGGCCCTTTTCTCTGGCAAACAAAACTCAGCTGCCCCGCTTCTGGATGGCAGATTGCAGGAGACACTTGGTACTATCAAACCAGCCCGACTTGGCACTGGTGCCACCTTGGGTCTGGGAACCATCCTGCGTATTGTGGATTGTCAGGAGACAGCCAACCACTCTCGGCCACAGAGCCCAATCAAAAACAAAGGTCCGTTTCCCTGGCAAAAAAAACTCAGCTGCCCCGCTTCTGGATGGGAGATTGCAGGAGGCACTTGACACTGACAAACGAGCCCCACTTGGCACTGGTGCCACCTTGGGTCTGGGAACCATGCTGCGTATCGTGGATTTTCAGGAGCCAGCCGGCCACTGCCAGCCACAGGCCCCCAAACACAAACCACAGCCTTTTTCTCTGGCAAACAAAACTCAGCTGCCCCGCTTCTGGATGGCAGATTGCAGGAGCCACTTGGTACTATCAAACCAGCCCGACTTGGCACTGGTGCCACCTTGGGTCTGGGAACCATCCTGCCTATCGTGGATTTTAAGGAGCCAGCCGGCTACTCCCAGCCACAGGCCCCCAACAAAAACCACGGCCCTTTTTTCTCGCAAACAAAACTTAGCTGCCTCACTTCTGGATGGCAGATTGCAGGAGCCACTTGGTGTAATCAAACCAGCCCGACTTGGCACTGGTGCCACCTTGGGTCTGGGAACCATCCTGCGTATCGTGGATTCTAAGGAGCCAGCCGGCCACTCCCAGCCACAGGCCCCCAAACAAAATCAACGGCGCTGTTCCCTGGAAAACAAAACACGCCTGCCAACTTTTTGATGGAGTTTGCAGGAGCCACTTGGTACTATCAAACCAGCCCGACTTGGCACTGGTGCCACCTTGGGTCTGGGAACCATCCTGCGTATCGTGGATTCTAAGGAGCCAGCCGGCCACTCCTAGCCACAGGCCCCCAAACAAAAACCTAGGCCTATTTCTCTGGCAAACAAAAGTAAGCTGCCCTGCTTCTGGATGGCAGATTGCAGGAGACACTTGGTACTATCAAACCAGCCCAACTTGGCACTGGTGCCACCTTGGATCTGGGAACCATGCTCTGTATCGTGGATATTCAGGGGCCAGCCGGCCACTCTCAGCCATATGTCCCCAAACAGAAACCTCGGCCCGTTTCTCTGGCAAACAAAACTCAACTGCCCCTCTTCTGGATGGCAAATTGCAGGATGAACTTGATACTAAAACCGCAGGCCGACTTGGTAGTGGTGACACCTTGGGCCTGGGAACCATCATGCGTATCGAGCATTTTAAGGAGCCAGCCGGCCACTCCCAGCAATATGCCCCCAAAAACAATCCACGGAATTTTCCTCTGGCAAACAAAAATCAGCTGCCTCGCTTCTGGATGGCAGATTGCAGGAGCCACTTTGCACCATCAAACCAGCCCGACTTGGCACTGGTGCCACATTGCATCTGGGAACCATGCTGCCTAGCGTGGATTTTCAGGAGCCAGCCGGCCACTCTCAGCTATATGCCCCCAAACAAAACCCACGGCCCGTTTCCCTGGCAAACAAAATTAAGCTGCCCCGCTTCTGGATGGCAGATTGCAGGACGCACTTGGTAGTATCAAACCAGCAAAACTTGGCACTGGTGCCACCTTGGGTCTGGGAACCATCCTGCGTATCGTGGGTTCAAAGGAGCCAGCCGGTCACTCCCAGCCACAGGCCCCCAAATACAAACAATGTCGCTTTTCCCTGGAAAACAAAACTCGCCTGCCAACTTTTTGATGGCAGATTGCAGGAGCCACTTGGTACTATCAAACCAGCCCAACTTGGCACTGGTGCCACCATGGGTCTGGTAACCATCCTGCCTATTGTAGCTTTCCAGGAGCCAGCCGGACACTCCCAGCCATAGGTCCCCAGTCACAAACCTCGGCCCGTTTCCCTGGCAAACAAAAGTAAGCTGCCCCGCTTCTGGATGGCAGATTGCAGGAGCCACTTGGTACTATCAAACCAGCCCAACTTGGCACTGGTGCCACCTTGGGTCTGGGAACCATGCTGCGTAACACAGATTCTAAGGCGCCAGTCGGCCACTACGAGCCACAAGCCCCCAAACACAAACAACGGCGCTATTCTCTGGCAAACAAAACTCAACTGCCCCTCTTCTGGATGGCAAATTGCAGGACGCACTTGGTACTATAAAAACAGCCCGACTTGGCACTGGTGCCCCCTTGGGTCTGGGAACCATCCTGCGTATCGATCTTTTTAATGAGACAGCCGGCCACTCCCAGCCATATGCCCCCAAACACAACCCACGGCCCTTTTCTCTGGCAAACAAAACTCAACTGCACCGCTTCTGGATGGCAGATTGCAGGAGCCACTTGGTACTATCAAACCAGCCCGACTTGGCACTGGTGCCACCTTGGGTCTGGGAACCATCCTGCGTATTGTGGGTTATCAGGAGCCAGCCGAACACTCTCGGCCACAGACCCCAATTAAAAACAACGGCCCGTTTCACAGGCAAACAAAACTCAGCTGCCCCGCTTCTGGATGGGAGATTGCAGGAGCCACTGGGTACTATGAAACCAGCCCTACTTGGCACTGATGCCACCTTGGGTCTGGGAACCATGCTGCGTATCATGGATTTTCAGGAGCCAGCCGGCCACTGCCAGCCACAGGCCCCGAAACACAAAAAACAGCCTTTTTCTCTGGCAAACAAAATTCAGCTGCCCCGCTTCTGGATGGCAGATTGCAGGAACCACTTGGTACTAACAAACCAGCCCGACTTGGCACTGATGCCACCTTGGGTCTGGGAACCATCCTGCGTATCGTGGATTCTAAGGAGCCAGCTGGCCACTCCCAGCCACAGGCCCCAAAACACACACAACGGTGCTTTTCCCTGGAAAACAAAACTCGCCTGCCAAACTTTTGATGGCAGATTGCAGGAGCCACTTGGTATTATCAAACCAGCCCAACTTGGCACTGGTGCCACCATGGGTCTGGTCACCATCCTGCCTATCGTAGCTTTTCAGGAGCCAGCCAGCCACCCCCAGCCAGAGGCCCCCAGACAAATATTTCGGCCCGTTTCCCTGGCAAACAAAAGTAAGCTGCCCTGCTTCTGGATGGCAGATTGCAGGAGCCACTTGGTACCATCAAACCAGCCCAACTTGGCACTGGTGCCAACTCAGGTCTGGGAACCATGCTGCGTATCGTGGGTTCTAAGGAGCCAGCTGGCCACTCCCAGCCACAGGCACCCAAACACAAACAACGGCGCTTTTCCCTGGAAAACAAAACTCGCCTGCCAACTTTTTGATGGCAGATTGCAGGAGCCACTTGGTACTATCAAACCAGCCCAACTTGGCACTGGTGCCACCATGGGTCTGGTCACCATCCTGCCTATCGTAGCTTTTCAGGAGCCAGCCGGTCACTCCCAGCCATAGGCCCCCAGACACAAACCTCGGCCCGTTTCCCTGGCAAACAAAAGTAAGCTGCCCCGCTTCTGGATGGCAGATTGCAGGAGCTACTTAGTACTATCAAACCAGCCCGACTTGGCACTGGTGACACCTCTGGTCTGGGAACCATCCTGCCTATCGTGGATTTTCAGGGGCCAGCCGGCCACTCTCAGCCATATGCCCCAAAAACAAACCACGGCCCTTTTCTCTGGCAAACAAAACTCAACTGCCCCTCTTCTGGATGGCAAATTTTAGGACGCACTTTGTACTACGAAAACCGCCCGACGTGGCACTGGTGCCACCTTGTGTCAGGGAACCATCCTGCATATCGAGCTTTTTAAGGAGCCAGCCGGCCACGCCCAGCCATACACCCCCAAAAACAAACCACGGACCATATCTCTTGGAAACAAAAATCCGCTGCCCCGCGTCTGGATGGCAGATTGCAGGAGCCACTTTGCACCATCAAACTAGCCCGACTTGGCACTGGTGCCAACTCAGGTCTGGGAACAATCCTGCATATCGTGGATTCTAAGGAGCCAGCCGGCCACTCCCTGCCACAGGCCCCCAAACAAAAACAACGGCGCTTTTCCCTGGAAAACAAAATTCGCCTGCCAGCATTTTGATGGCAGATTGCAGGAGCCACTTGGTACTATCAAACCAGCCCAACTTGGCACTGGTGCCACCATGGGTCTGGTCACCATCCTGCCTATCGTAGCTTTTCAGGACCTAGACGGTCACTCCCAGCCATAGGCCCCGTGACACAAAGCTCAGCCCGTTTCCCTGACAAAAAAAAGTAAGCTGCCCCGCTTCTGGATGGCAGATTGCAGGACGCACTTGGTACTATCAAACCAGCCCGACTTGGCACTGGTGCTACCTCAGGTCTGGGAACCATCCTGCGTATCGTGGAGTCTAAGGAGCCAGCCGGCCACTCCCAGCCTCAGGCCCCCAAACACAAACATCGGCGCTTTTCCCTGGAAAACAAAACTCGCCTGCCAACTTTTTGATGGCAGATTGCCGGAGCCACTTGGTACTATCAAACCAGCCCAACTTGGCACTGGTGCCACCTTGGGTCTTGGAACCATCCGGCGTATCGTGTGTTTAAAGGAGCCAGCCGGCCACTCCAGCCACAGGCCCGCAGACACAAACAACGGCGCTTTTCCCTGGAAAACAAAGCTTGCCTGCTGACTTTTGATGGCAGATTGCAGGAGCCACTTTGTACTTTGAAATCAGCCGAACATGGCTCTGGTGCCACCATGGGTCTGGTCACCATCCTGCCTATCGTAGCTTTTCAGGAGCCAGCCGGTCACTCCCAGCCATAGGCCCCCAGACACAAACCTCGGCCCGTTTCCCTGGCAAACAAAAGTAAGCTACCCCGCTTCTGGATGGCAGATTGCAGGACGCACTTGGTACTATCAAACCAGCCCAACTTATCACTGGTGCCACCTCAGGTCAGGGAACCATCCTGCGTATTGTGGATTCTAAGGAGCCAGCCGGCCACTCCCAGCCACAGGCCCCCAAACACAAACAACGGCGCTTTTCCCTGGAAAACAAAACTCGCCTGCCAACTTTTTGATGGCAGATTGCAGGAGCCACTTGGTACTATCAAACCAGCCCAACTTGGCACTGGTGCCACCATGGGTCTGGTTACCTTCCTGCCTATCGTAGCTTTTCAGGAGCCAGCCGGTCACTCCCTGCCATAGGCCCCCAAACACAAACCTCGGCCCGTTTCCCTGGCAAACAAAAGTAAGCTGCCCCGCTTCTGGATGGCAGATTGCAGGACGCACTTGGTACTATCAAACCAGCCCGACTTGGCACTGGTGCTACCTCAGGTCTGGGAACCATCCTGCGTATCGTGGAGTCTAAGGAGCCAGCCGGCCACTCCCAGCCTCAGGCCCCCAAACACAAACATCGGCGCTTTTCCCTGGAAAACAAAACTCGCCTGCCAACTTTTTGATGGCAGATTGCCGGAGCCACTTGGTACTATCAAACCAGCCCAACTTGGCACTGGTGCCACCATGGGTCTGGTCACCATCCTGCCTATCGTAGCTTTTCAGGAGCCAGCCGGTCACTCCCAGCCATAGACCCCAGACACAAACCTCGGCCCGTTTCCCTGGCAAAAAAAAGTAAGCTGCCCCGCTTCTGGATGGCAGATTGCAGGAGCCACTTTGCACCATCAAACTAGCCCGACTTGGCACTGGTGCCACCTCAGGTCTGGGAACCATCCTGCGTATCGTGGATTCTAAGGAGCCAGCCGGACACTCCCAGCCACAGGCCCTCAAACACAAACAGCGGCGCTTTTCCCTGGAAAACAAAACTCGCCTGCCAAATTTTGATGGCAGATTGACGGAGCAACTTGGTACTATCAAACCAGCCCAACTTGGCACTGGTGCCACCATGGGTCTGGTCACCATCCTGCCTATCGTAGCTTTTCAGGAGCCAGCCGGTCACTCCAAGCCATAGGCCCCCAGACAAAACCTCGGCCATTTTCCCTGGCAAACAAAAGTAAGCCACCCCGCTTCTGCATGGATGATTGCAGGAGCCACTTTGCAGCATCCAACTAGCCCGACTTGGCACTGGTGCCACGTCAGGTCTGGGAACCATCCTGCGTATCGTGGATTCCAATTATAAAGCCGGCCACTCCCAGCCACAGGCCCCCAAACACAAACAACGGCGCTTTCCCCTGGAAATCAAAACTCGCCTGCCAAATTTTTGATGGCAGATTGCAGGAGCCACTTGGTACTATCAAACCAGCCCAACTTGGCACTGGTGCCACCATGGGTCTGGTCACCATCCTGCCTATCGTAGCTTTTCAGGACCTAGACGGTCACTCGCAGCCATAGGCCCCCAGACACAAAGCTCGGCCCGTTTCCCTGGCAAACGAGTAAGCTGCCCCGCTTCTGGATGGCAGATTGCAGGAACCACTTGGTACTATCAAACCAGCCCAACTTGGCACTGGTGCCACCTCAGGTCTGGGAACCATCCTGCCTATCGTGGATTCTAAGGAGCCATCCGGCCACTCCCACCCACAGGCACCCAAACACAAACAACGGCGCTTTTCCCTGGAAAACAAAACTCGCCTGCCAACTTTTTGATGGCGGATTGCAGGAGCCACTTGGTACTATCAAACCAGTCCAACTTGGCACTGGTGCCACCATGGATATGGTCACCATCCTGCCTATCGTAGCTTTTCAGGACCTAGCAGGTCACTCCCAGCCATAGGCCCCCAGACACAAAGCTCTGCCCGTTTCCCTGGCAAACAAAAGTAAGCTGTCCCGCTTCTGGATGGCAGATTGCAGGATCCAATAGGTATTATCAAACCTGCCCGACTTGGCACTGGTGCCACCTCTGGTCTGGGAACCATGCTGCGTATCGTGGATTCTAATTAGCCAGCCGGCCACTCCCACCCACAGGCGCCCAAACACAAACAACGGCGCTTTCCCCTGGAAAACAAAACTCGCCTGCCAACTTTTTGATGGCAGATTGCAGGAGCCACTTGGTACTATCAAACCAGCCCAACTTGGCACTGGTGCCACCATGGGTCTGGTCACCATCCTGCCTATCGTAGCTTTTCAGGAGCCAGCCTGTCACTCCAAGCCATAGGCCCCCAGACAAAAACCTCGGCCCGTTTCCCTGGCAAACAAAAGTAAGCTGCCCCGCTTCTGGATGGAAGATTGCAGGAGCCACTTGGTACTATAAAACCAGCCCTACTTGGCACTGGTGCCACCTCTGGTCTGGGAACCATGCTGCGTATCGTGGATTCTAAGGAGCCAGCCGGCCACTCCCAGCCACAGGCCCCCAAACACAAACAACGGCGCTTTTCCCTGGAAAACAAAACTCGCCTGCCAACTTTTTGATGGCAGATTGCAGGAGCCACTTGGTACTATCAAACCAGCCCAACTTGGCACTGGTGCCACCTTGGGTCTGGTCACCATCCTGCCTATCGTAGCTTTTCAGGAGCCAGCCGGTCACTCCCAGCCATAGGCCCCCAGACACAAACCTCGGCCCGTTTCCCTGGCAAACAAAAGTAAGCTGCCCCGCTTCTGGACGGCAGATTGCAGGAATAACTTGGTACTATGAAACCAGCCCAACTTGGCACTGGTGCCACCTCTGGTCTGGGAACCATCCTGCGTATCGTGGATTCTAAGGAGCCAGCCGGTCACTCCCAGCCACAGGCCCCCAAACACAAACAACGGCGCTTTTCCCTGGAAAACAAAACTGGCCTGCCAATATTTTGATGGCAGATTGCAGGAGCCACTTGGTACTATCAAATCAGCCCAACATGCCACTGGTGCCACCATGGGTCTGGTCACCATCCTGCCTATCGTAGCTTTTCAGGAGCCAGCCGGTCCCTCCCTGCCATAGGCCCCCAGAGAAAAACCTCGGCCCGTTTCCCTGGCAAACAAAAGTAAGCTTGCCCCGCTTCTGGATGGCAGATTGCAGGAGCCACTTTGCACCATCAAACTAGCCCGACTTGGTACTGGTGCCACCTCTGGTCTGGGAACCATCCTGCGTATCGTGGAGACTAAGGAACCAGACGGCCACTCCAGCCACAGGCCCCCAGACACAAACAACGGCGCTTTTCCCTGGAAAACAAAACTCGCCTGCCAAGTTTTTGATGGCAGATTGCAGGAGCCACTTGGTACTATCAAACCAGCCCAACTTGGCACTGGTGCCACCATGGGTCTGGTCACCATCCTGCCTATCGTAGCTTTTCAGGAGCCAGCCGGTCACTCGCAGCCATAGGCCCCCAGACACAAAGCTCGGCCCGTTTCCCTGGCAAACAAAAGTAAGCTACCCCGCTTCTGGATGGCAGATTGCAGGAGCCACTTTGCACCATCAAACTAGCCCGACTTGGCACTGGTGCCACCTCAGGTCTGGGAATGAGCCTGGGTATGGTGGATTCTAAGGAGCCAGCCGGCCACTCCCAGCCACAGGCCCCCAAACACAAACAACGGCGCTTTCCCCTGGAAAACAAAACTCGCCTGCCAACTTTTTGATGGCAGATTGCAGGAGTCACTTGGTACTATCCAACCAGCCCAACTTGGCACTGGTGCCACCATGGGTCTGGTCACCTTCCTGCCTATCGTAGCTTTTCAGGAGCCAGCCGGTCACTCCCAGCCATAGGCCCCCAGACACAAAGCTCGGCCCGTTTCCCTGGCAAACAAAAGTAAGCTGCCCCGCTTCTGGATGGCAGATTGCAGGAGCCACTTTACACCATCAAACTAGCCCGACTTGGCACTGGTGCCACCTCAGGTCTGGGAACCATGCTGCGTATCGTGGATTCTAATTAGCCAGCCGGTCAGTCCCTGCCATAGGCCCCCAAACACAAACAAGGGCGCTATTCACTGGAAAACAAAACTCGCCTGCCAAATTTTGATGGCAGATTGCCGGAGCCACTTGGTACTATCAAACCAGCCCAACTTGACAGTGGTGCCACCATGGGTCTGGTCACCATCCTGCCTATCGTAGCTTTTCAGGAGCCAGCCGGTCACTCCCAGCCATAGGCCCTTAGACACAAACCTCGGCCCGTTTCCCTGGCAAACAAAAGTTAGCTGCCCCGCTTCTGGATGGCAGATTGCAGGACGCACTTGGTAGTATCAAACCAGCCCGACTTGGCACTGGTGCCACGACAAGTCTGGGAACCATCCTGCGTATCGTGGATTCTAAGGAGCCAGCCGGCCACTCCCTGCCACAGGCACCCAAACACAAACAACGGCGCTTTTCCCTGGAAAACAAAACTCGCCTGCCAACTTTTTGATGGCGGATTGCAGGAGCCACTTGGTACTATCAAACCAGCCCAACTTGGCACTGGTGCCACCATGGATGTGGTCACCATCCTGCCTATCGTAGCTTTTCAGTACCTAGCAGGTCACTCCCAGCCATAGGCGCCCAGACACAAAGCTCGGCCCGTTTCCCTGGCAAACAAAATTAAGCTGCCCCGCTTCTGGATGGCAGATTGCATGAACCACTTGGTAGTATAAAACCAGCCCGACTTGGCACTGGTGCCACCTCTGGTCTGGGAACCATCCTGCGTATCGTGGATTCTAAGGAGCCAGCCGGTCACTCCCAGCCACAGGCCCCCAAACACAAACAACAGCGCTTTTCCCTGGAAAACAAAACTCGCCTGCCAACATTTTGATGGCAGATTGCAGGAGCCACTTGGTACTATCAAATCAGCCCAACTTGGCACTGGTGCCACCTTGGGTCTGGTCACCATCCTGCCTATCGTAGCTGTTCAGGCGCCACCCGGTCACTCCCAGCCATAGGCCCCCAGAGAAAAACCTCGGCCCGTTTCCCTGGCAAAGAAAAGTAAGCTACCCCGCTTCTGGATGGCAGATTGCAGGAGCCACTTTGCACCATCAAACTGGCCCGACTTGTCACTGCTGCCACCTCAAGTCTGGGAACCATCCTGCGTATCGTGGATTCCAATTAGCAAGCCGGCCACTCCCAGCCACAGGCCCCCAAACACAAACAACGGCGCTTTTCCCTGGAAAACAAAACTCGCCTGCCAAATTTTTGATGGCAGATTGCAGGAGCCACTTGGTACTATCAAACCAGCCCAACTTGGCACTGGTGCCACCATGGGTCTGGTCACCATCCTGCCTATCGTAGCTTTTCAGGACCTAGACGGTCACTCCCAGCCATAGGCCCCGTGACACAAAGCTCAGCCCGTTTCCCTGACAAAAAAAAGTAAGCTGTCCCGCTTCTGGATGGCAGATTGCAGGACGCACTTGGTAGTATCAAACCAGCCCGACTTGGCACTGGCGCCACCTCACGTCTGGGAACCATCCTGCGTATCGTGGATTCTAAGCAGCCAGCCGGCCACTCCCAGCCACAGGCCCCCAAACACAAACAACGGCGCTTTTCCCTGGAAAACAAAACTCGCCTGCCAAGTTTTTGATGGCAGATTGCAGGAGCCACTTGGTACTATCAAACCAGCCCAACTTGGCACTGGTGCCACCATGGGTCTGGTCACCATCCTGCCTATCGTAGCTTTTCAGGAGCCAGCCGGTCACTCCCAGCCATAGGCCCCCAGACACAAAGCTCGGCCCGTTTCCCTGGCAAACAAAAGCAAGCTACCCCGCTTCTGGATGGCAGATTGCAGGAGCCACTTTACACCATCAAACTAGCCCGACTTGGCACTGGTGCCACCTCAGGTCTGGGAACCATGCTGCGTATCGTGGATTCTAATTAGCCAGCCGGTCAGTCCCTGCCATAGGCCCCCAAACACAAACAAGGGCGCTATTCACTGGAAAACAAAACTCGCCTGCCAAATTTTGATGGCAGATTGCCGGAGCCACTTGGTACTATCAAACCAGCCCAACTTGACAGTGGTGCCACCATGGGTCTGGTCACCATCCTGCCTATCGTAGCTTTTCAGGAGCCAGCCGGTCACTCCCAGCCATAGGCCCCCAGACAAAAACCTCGACCCGTTTCCCTGGCAAACAAAAGTAAGTTATCCCGCATGTGGATGGCAGATTGCAGGAGCCAGTTTTCTCCATCAAACCAGCAAAACTTGGCACTGGTACCACCACTGGTCTGGGAACCATCCTCCGTATCGTGGATTCTAAGGAGCCAGCCGGCCACTCCCAGCCACAGGCCCCCAAACACAAACAACGGCGCTTTTCCCTGGATAACAAACTCGCCTGCCAACTTTTTGATGGCAGATTGCAGGAGCCACTAGGTACTATCAAACCAGCCCAACTTGGCACTGGTGCCACCATGGGTCTGGTCACCATCCTGCCTATCGTAGCTTTTCAGGAGCCAACCGGTCACTCGCAGCCATAGGCCCTTAGACACAAACCTCGGCCCGTTTCCCTGGCAAACAAAAGTTAGCTGCCCCGCTTCTGGATGGCAGATTGCAGGACGCACTTGGTACTATCAAACCAGCCCGACTTGGCACTGGTGCCACGACAAGTCTGGGAACCATCCTGCGTATCGTGGATTCTAAGGAGCCAGCCGGCCACTCCCTGCCACAGGCACCCAAACACAAACAACGGCGCTTTCCCCTGGAAAACAAAACTCGCCTGCCAACTTTTTGATGGCGGATTGCAGGAGCCACTTGGTACTATCAAACCAGCCCAACTTGGCACTGGTGCCACCATGGATGTGGTCACCATCCTGCCTATCGTAGCTTTTCAGTACCTAGCAGGTCACTCCCAGCCATAGGCGCCCAGACACAAAGCTCGGCCCGTTTCCCTGGCAAACAAAATTAAGCTGCCCCGCTTCTGGATGGCAGATTGCATGAACCACTTGGTACTATCAAACCAGCCCAACTTGGCACTGGTGCCACCATGGGTCTGGTCACCATCCTGCCTATCGTAGCTTTTCAGGACCTAGACGGTCACTCCCAGCCATAGGCCCCGTGACACAAAGCTCAGCCCGTTTCCCTGACAAAAAAAAGTAAGCTGTCCCGCTTCTGGATGGCAGATTGCAGGACGCACTTGGTAGTATCAAACCAGCCCGACTTGGCACTGGCGCCACCTCACGTCTGGGAACCATCCTGCGTATCGTGGATTCTAAGCAGCCAGCCGGCCACTCCCAGCCACAGGCCCCCAAACACAAACAACGGCGCTTTTCCCTGGAAAACAAAACTCGCCTGCCAACTTTTTGATGGCAGATTGCAGGAGCCACTTGGTACTATCAAACCAGCCCAACTTGGCACTGGTGCCACCATGGGTCTGGTCACCATCCTGCCTATCATAGCTTTTCAGGAGCCAGCCGGTCACTCCCAGCCATAGGCCCCCAGACACAAACCTCGGCCCGTTTCCCTGGCAAACAAAAGCAAGCTGCCCCGCTTCTGGATGGCAGATTGCAGGAGCCACTTCGCACCATCAAACTAGCCCGACTTGGCACTGGTGCCACCTCAGGTCTGGGAACCATGCTGCGTATCGTGGATTCTAATTAGCCATCCGGCCACTCCCACCCACAGGCCCCCAAACACAAACAACGGCGCTTTTCCCTGGATAACAAAATTCGCCTGCCAATTTTTTGATGGCAGATTGCAGGAGCCACTTGGTACTATCAAATCAGCCCAACTTGGCACTGGTGCCACCATGGGTCTGGTCACCATCCTGCCTATCGTAGCTTTTCAGGAGCCAGCCGGTCACTCCCAGCCATAGGCCCCCAGACACAAACCTCGGCCCGTTTCCCTGGCAAACAAAAGTAAGCTGCCCCGCTTCTGGATGGCAGATTGCAGGAGCCACTTGGTACTATCAAACCAGCCCAACTTGGCACTGGTGCCACCTCTGGTCTGGGAACCATGCTGAGTATCGTGGATTCTAAGGAGCCATCCGGCCACTCCCAGCCACAGGCCCCCAAACACAAACAACGGCGCTTTTCCCTGGAAAACAAAACTCGCCTGCCAAGTTTTTGATGGCAGATTGCAGGAGCCACTTGGTACTATCAAACCAGCCCAACTTGGCACTGGTGCCACCTTGGGTCTGGTCACCATCCTGCCTATCGTAGCTTTTCAGGAGCCAGCCGGCCACTCCCACCCACAGGCCCCCAAACACAAACAACGGCGCTTTTCCCTGGAAAACAAAAGTAAGCTGCCCCGCTTCTGGATGGCAGATTGCAGGAGCCACTTTGCACCATCCAACTAGCCCGACTTGGCACTGGTGCCACCTCAGGTCTGGGAACCATGCTGCGTATCGTGGATTCTAATTAGCCATCCGGCCACTCCCAGCCACAGGCCCCCAAACACAAACAACGGCGCTTTTCCCTGGAAAACAAAACTCGCCTGCCAAATTTTGATGGCAGATTGCCGGAGCCACTTGGTACTATCAAACCAGCCCACCTTGACACTGGTGCCGCCATGGGTCTGGTCACCATCCTGCCTATCGTAGCTTTTCAGGAGCCAGCCGGTCACTCCCAGCCATAGGCCCCCAGACACAAAGCTCGGCCCGTTTCCCTGGCAAACAAAAGTAAGCTGCCCCGCTTCTGGATGGCAGATTGCAGGAGCCACTTTTCACCATCAAACCAGCCCAACTTGGCACTGGTGCCACCTCTGGTCTGGGAACCATCCTGCGTATCATGGATTCTAAGGAGCCAGCCGGCCACTCCCAGCCACAGGCCCCCAAACACAAACAACGGCGCTTTCCCCTGGAAATCAAAACTCGCCTGCCAAATTTTTGATGGCAGATTGCAGGAGCCACTTGGTACTATCAAACCAGCCCAACTTGGCACTGGTGCCACCATGGGTCTGGTCACCATCCTGCCTATCGTAGCTTTTCAGGACCTAGACGGTCACTCGCAGCCATAGGCCCCCAGACACAAAGCTCGGCCCGTTTCCCTGGCAAACGAGTAAGCTGCCCCGCTTCTGGATGGCAGATTGCAGGAACCACTTGGTACTATCAAACCAGCCCAACTTGGCACTGGTGCCACCTCAGGTCTGGGAACCATCCTGCCTATCGTGGATTCTAAGGAGCCATCCGGCCACTCCCACCCACAGGCACCCAAACACAAACAACGGCGCTTTTCCCTGGAAAACAAAACTCGCCTGCCAACTTTTTGATGGCGGATTGCAGGAGCCACTTGGTACTATCAAACCAGTCCAACTTGGCACTGGTGCCACCATGGATATGGTCACCATCCTGCCTATCGTAGCTTTTCAGGACCTAGCAGGTCACTCCCAGCCATAGGCCCCCAGACACAAAGCTCTGCCCGTTTCCCTGGCAAACAAAAGTAAGCTGTCCCGCTTCTGGATGGCAGATTGCAGGATCCAATAGGTATTATCAAACCTGCCCGACTTGGCACTGGTGCCACCTCTGGTCTGGGAACCATGCTGCGTATCGTGGATTCTAATTAGCCAGCCGGCCACTCCCACCCACAGGCGCCCAAACACAAACAACGGCGCTTTCCCCTGGAAAACAAAACTCGCCTGCCAACTTTTTGATGGCAGATTGCAGGAGCCACTTGGTACTATCAAACCAGCCCAACTTGGCACTGGTGCCACCATGGGTCTGGTCACCATCCTGCCTATCGTAGCTTTTCAGGAGCCAGCCTGTCACTCCAAGCCATAGGCCCCCAGACAAAAACCTCGGCCCGTTTCCCTGGCAAACAAAAGTAAGCTGCCCCGCTTCTGGATGGAAGATTGCAGGAGCCACTTGGTACTATAAAACCAGCCCTACTTGGCACTGGTGCCACCTCTGGTCTGGGAACCATGCTGCGTATCGTGGATTCTAAGGAGCCAGCCGGCCACTCCCAGCCACAGGCCCCCAAACACAAACAACGGCGCTTTTCCCTGGAAAACAAAACTCGCCTGCCAACTTTTTGATGGCAGATTGCAGGAGCCACTTGGTACTATCAAACCAGCCCAACTTGGCACTGGTGCCACCTTGGGTCTGGTCACCATCCTGCCTATCGTAGCTTTTCAGGAGCCAGCCGGTCACTCCCAGCCATAGGCCCCCAGACACAAACCTCGGCCCGTTTCCCTGGCAAACAAAAGTAAGCTGCCCCGCTTCTGGACGGCATATTGCAGGAATAACTTGGTACTATGAAACCAGCCCAACTTGGCACTGGTGCCACCTCTGGTCTGGGAACCATCCTGCGTATCGTGGATTCTAAGGAGCCAGCCGGTCACTCCCAGCCACAGGCCCCCAAACACAAACAACGGCGCTTTTCCCTGGAAAACAAAACTGGCCTGCCAATATTTTGATGGCAGATTGCAGGAGCCACTTGGTACTATCAAATCAGCCCAACATGCCACTGGTGCCACCATGGGTCTGGTCACCATCCTGCCTATCGTAGCTTTTCAGGAGCCAGCCGGTCCCTCCCTGCCATAGGCCCCCAGAGAAAAACCTCGGCCCGTTTCCCTGGCAAACAAAAGTAAGCTTGCCCCGCTTCTGGATGGCAGATTGCAGGAGCCACTTTGCACCATCAAACTAGCCCGACTTGGTACTGGTGCCACCTCTGGTCTGGGAACCATCCTGCGTATCGTGGAGACTAAGGAACCAGACGGCCACTCCAGCCACAGGCCCCCAGACACAAACAACGGCGCTTTTCCCTGGAAAACAAAACTCGCCTGCCAAGTTTTTGATGGCAGATTGCAGGAGCCACTTGGTACTATCAAACCAGCCCAACTTGGCACTGGTGCCACCATGGGTCTGGTCACCATCCTGCCTATCGTAGCTTTTCAGGAGCCAGCCGGTCACTCGCAGCCATAGGCCCCCAGACACAAAGCTCGGCCCGTTTCCCTGGCAAACAAAAGTAAGCTACCCCGCTTCTGGATGGCAGATTGCAGGAGCCACTTTGCACCATCAAACTAGCCCGACTTGGCACTGGTGCCACCTCAGGTCTGGGAATGAGCCTGGGTATGGTGGATTCTAAGGAGCCAGCCGGCCACTCCCAGCCACAGGCCCCCAAACACAAACAACGGCGCTTTCCCCTGGAAAACAAAACTCGCCTGCCAACTTTTTGATGGCAGATTGCAGGAGTCACTTGGTACTATCCAACCAGCCCAACTTGGCACTGGTGCCACCATGGGTCTGGTCACCTTCCTGCCTATCGTAGCTTTTCAGGAGCCAGCCGGTCACTCCCAGCCATAGGCCCCCAGACACAAAGCTCGGCCCGTTTCCCTGGCAAACAAAAGTAAGCTGCCCCGCTTCTGGATGGCAGATTGCAGGAGCCACTTTACACCATCAAACTAGCCCGACTTGGCACTGGTGCCACCTCAGGTCTGGGAACCATGCTGCGTATCGTGGATTCTAATTAGCCAGCCGGTCAGTCCCTGCCATAGGCCCCCAAACACAAACAAGGGCGCTATTCACTGGAAAACAAAACTCGCCTGCCAAATTTTGATGGCAGATTGCCGGAGCCACTTGGTACTATCAAACCAGCCCAACTTGACAGTGGTGCCACCATGGGTCTGGTCACCATCCTGCCTATCGTAGCTTTTCAGGAGCCAGCCGGTCACTCCCAGCCATAGGCCCTTAGACACAAACCTCGGCCCGTTTCCCTGGCAAACAAAAGTTAGCTGCCCCGCTTCTGGATGGCAGATTGCAGGACGCACTTGGTACTATCAAACCAGCCCGACTTGGCACTGGTGCCACGACAAGTCTGGGAACCATCCTGCGTATCGTGGATTCTAAGGAGCCAGCCGGCCACTCCCTGCCACAGGCACCCAAACACAAACAACGGCGCTTTTCCCTGGAAAACAAAACTCGCCTGCCAACTTTTTGATGGCGGATTGCAGGAGCCACTTGGTACTATCAAACCAGCCCAACTTGGCACTGGTGCCACCATGGATGTGGTCACCATCCTGCCTATCGTAGCTTTTCAGTACCTAGCAGGTCACTCCCAGCCATAGGCGCCCAGACACAAAGCTCGGCCCGTTTCCCTGGCAAACAAAATTAAGCTGCCCCGCTTCTGGATGGCAGATTGCATGAACCACTTGGTAGTATAAAACCAGCCCGACTTGGCACTGGTGCCACCTCTGGTCTGGGAACCATCCTGTGTATCGTGGATTCTAAGGAGCCAGCCGGTCACTCCCAGCCACAGGCCCCCAAACACAAACAACAGCGCTTTTCCCTGGAAAACAAAACTCGCCTGCCAACATTTTGATGGCAGATTGCAGGAGCCACTTGGTACTATCAAATCAGCCCAACTTGGCACTGGTGCCACCTTGGGTCTGGTCACCATCCTGCCTATCGTAGCTGTTCAGGCGCCACCCGGTCACTCCCAGCCATAGGCCCCCAGAGAAAAACCTCGGCCCGTTTCCCTGGCAAAGAAAAGTAAGCTACCCCGCTTCTGGATGGCAGATTGCAGGAGCCACTTTGCACCATCAAACTGGCCCGACTTGTCACTGCTGCCACCTCAAGTCTGGGAACCATCCTGCGTATCGTGGATTCCAATTAGCAAGCCGGCCACTCCCAGCCACAGGCCCCCAAACACAAACAACGGCGCTTTTCCCTGGAAAACAAAACTCGCCTGCCAAATTTTTGATGGCAGATTGCAGGAGCCACTTGGTACTATCAAACCAGCCCAACTTGGCACTGGTGCCACCATGGGTCTGGTCACCATCCTGCCTATCGTAGCTTTTCAGGACCTAGACGGTCACTCCCAGCCATAGGCCCCGTGACACAAAGCTCAGCCCGTTTCCCTGACAAAAAAAAGTAAGCTGTCCCGCTTCTGGATGGCAGATTGCAGGATGCACTTGGTAGTATCAAACCAGCCCGACTTGGCACTGGCGCCACCTCACGTCTGGGAACCATCCTGCGTATCGTGGATTCTAAGCAGCCAGCCGGCCACTCCCAGCCACAGGCCCCCAAACACAAACAACGGCGCTTTTCCCTGGAAAACAAAACTCGCCTGCCAAGTTTTTGATGGCAGATTGCAGGAGCCACTTGGTACTATCAAACCAGCCCAACTTGGCACTGGTGCCACCATGGGTCTGGTCACCATCCTGCCTATCGTAGCTTTTCAGGAGCCAGCCGGTCACTCGCAGCCATAGGCCCCCAGACACAAAGCTCGGCCCGTTTCCCTGGCAAACAAAAGTAAGCTACCCCGCTTCTGGATGGCAGATTGCAGGAGCCACTTTGCACCATCAAACTAGCCCGACTTGGCACTGGTGCCACCTCAGGTCTGGGAATGAGCCTGGGTATGGTGGATTCTAAGGAGCCAGCCGGCCACTCCCAGCCACAGGCCCCCAAACACAAACAACGGCGCTTTCCCCTGGAAAACAAAACTCGCCTGCCAACTTTTTGATGGCAGATTGCAGGAGCCACTTGGTACTATCCAACCAGCCCAACTTGGCACTGGTGCCACCATGGGTCTGGTCACCTTCCTGCCTATCGTAGCTTTTCAGGAGCCAGCCGGTCACTCCCAGCCATAGGCCCCCAGACACAAAGCTCGGCCCGTTTCCCTGGCAAACAAAAGTAAGCTGCCCCGCTTCTGGATGGCAGATTGCAGGAGCCACTTTACACCATCAAACTAGCCCGACTTGGCACTGGTGCCACCTCAGGTCTGGGAACCATGCTGCGTATCGTGGATTCTAATTAGCCAGCCGGTCAGTCCCTGCCATAGGCCCCCAAACACAAACAAGGGCGCTATTCACTGGAAAACAAAACTCGCCTGCCAAATTTTGATGGCAGATTGCCGGAGCCACTTGGTACTATCAAACCAGCCCAACTTGACAGTGGTGCCACCATGGGTCTGGTCACCATCCTGCCTATCGTAGCTTTTCAGGAGCCAGCCGGTCACTCCCAGCCATAGGCCCCCAGACAAAAACCTCGACCCGTTTCCCTGGCAAACAAAAGTAAGTTATCCCGCATGTGGATGGCAGATTGCAGGAGCCAGTTTTCTCCATCAAACCAGCAAAACTTGGCACTGGTACCACCACTGGTCTGGGAACCATCCTCCGTATCGTGGATTCTAAGGAGCCAGCCGGCCACTCCCAGCCACAGGCCCCCAAACACAAACAACGGCGCTTTTCCCTGGATAACAAACTCGCCTGCCAACTTTTTGATGGCAGATTGCAGGAGCCACTAGGTACTATCAAACCAGCCCAACTTGGCACTGGTGCCACCATGGGTCTGGTCACCATCCTGCCTATCGTAGCTTTTCAGGAGCCAACCGGTCACTCGCAGCCATAGGCCCTTAGACACAAACCTCGGCCCGTTTCCCTGGCAAACAAAAGTTAGCTGCCCCGCTTCTGGATGGCAGATTGCAGGACGCACTTGGTACTATCAAACCAGCCCGACTTGGCACTGGTGCCACGACAAGTCTGGGAACCATCCTGCGTATCGTGGATTCTAAGGAGCCAGCCGGCCACTCCCTGCCACAGGCACCCAAACACAAACAACGGCGCTTTCCCCTGGAAAACAAAACTCGCCTGCCAACTTTTTGATGGCGGATTGCAGGAGCCACTTGGTACTATCAAACCAGCCCAACTTGGCACTGGTGCCACCATGGATGTGGTCACCATCCTGCCTATCGTAGCTTTTCAGTACCTAGCAGGTCACTCCCAGCCATAGGCGCCCAGACACAAAGCTCGGCCCGTTTCCCTGGCAAACAAAATTAAGCTGCCCCGCTTCTGGATGGCAGATTGCATGAACCACTTGGTACTATCAAACCAGCCCAACTTGGCACTGGTGCCACCATGGGTCTGGTCACCATCCTGCCTATCGTAGCTTTTCAGGACCTAGACGGTCACTCCCAGCCATAGGCCCCGTGACACAAAGCTCAGCCCGTTTCCCTGACAAAAAAAAGTAAGCTGTCCCGCTTCTGGATGGCAGATTGCAGGACGCACTTGGTAGTATCAAACCAGCCCGACTTGGCACTGGCGCCACCTCACGTCTGGGAACCATCCTGCGTATCGTGGATTCTAAGCAGCCAGCCGGCCACTCCCAGCCACAGGCCCCCAAACACAAACAACGGCGCTTTTCCCTGGAAAACAAAACTCGCCTGCCAACTTTTTGATGGCAGATTGCAGGAGCCACTTGGTACTATCAAACCAGCCCAACTTGGCACTGGTGCCACCATGGGTCTGGTCACCATCCTGCCTATCATAGCTTTTCAGGAGCCAGCCGGTCACTCCCAGCCATAGGCCCCCAGACACAAACCTCGGCCCGTTTCCCTGGCAAACAAAAGCAAGCTGCCCCGCTTCTGGATGGCAGATTGCAGGAGCCACTTCGCACCATCAAACTAGCCCGACTTGGCACTGGTGCCACCTCAGGTCTGGGAACCATGCTGCGTATCGTGGATTCTAATTAGCCATCCGGCCACTCCCACCCACAGGCCCCCAAACACAAACAACGGCGCTTTTCCCTGGATAACAAAATTCGCCTGCCAATTTTTTGATGGCAGATTGCAGGAGCCACTTGGTACTATCAAATCAGCCCAACTTGGCACTGGTGCCACCATGGGTCTGGTCACCATACTGCCTATCGTAGCTTTTCAGGAGCCAGCCGGTCACTCCCAGCCATAGGCCCCCAGACACAAACCTCGGCCCGTTTCCCTGGCAAACAAAAGTAAGCTGCCCCGCTTCTGGATGGCAGATTGCAGGAGCCACTTGGTACTATCAAACCAGCCCAACTTGGCACTGGTGCCACCTCTGGTCTGGGAACCATGCTGAGTATCGTGGATTCTAAGGAGCCATCCGGCCACTCCCAGCCACAGGCCCCCAAACACAAACAACGGCGCTTTTCCCTGGAAAACAAAACTCGCCTGCCAAGTTTTTGATGGCAGATTGCAGGAGCCACTTGGTACTATCAAACCAGCCCAACTTGGCACTGGTGCCACCTTGGGTCTGGTCACCATCCTGCCTATCGTAGCTTTTCAGGAGCCAGCCGGCCACTCCCACCCACAGGCCCCCAAACACAAACAACGGCGCTTTTCCCTGGAAAACAAAAGTAAGCTGCCCCGCTTCTGGATGGCAGATTGCAGGAGCCACTTTGCACGATCCAACTAGCCCGACTTGGCACTGGTGCCACCTCAGGTCTGGGAACCATGCTGCGTATCGTGGATTCTAATTAGCCATCCGGCCACTCCCAGCCACAGGCCCCCAAACACAAACAACGGCGCTTTTCCCTGGAAAACAAAACTCGCCTGCCAAATTTTGATGGCAGATTGCCGGAGCCACTTGGTACTATCAAACCAGCCCACCTTGACACTGGTGCCGCCATGGGTCTGGTCACCATCCTGCCTATCGTAGCTTTTCAGGAGCCAGCCGGTCACTCCCAGCCATAGGCCCCCAGACACAAAGCTCGGCCCGTTTCCCTGGCAAACAAAAGTAAGCTGCCCCGCTTCTGGATGGCAGATTGCAGGAGCCACTTTTCACCATCAAACCAGCCCAACTTGGCACTGGTGCCACCTCTGGTCTGGGAACCATCCTGCGTATCATGGATTCTAAGGAGCCAGCCGGCCACTCCCAGCCACAGGCCCCCAAACACAAACAACGGCGCTTTTCCCTGGATAACAAACTCGCCTGCCAAGTTTTTGATGGCAGATTGCAGGAGCCACTTGGTACTATCAAACCAGCCCAACTTGGCACTGGTGCCACCATGGGTCTGGTCACCATCCTGCCTATCGTAGCTTTTCAGGAGCCAGCCGGTCACTCCCAGCCATAGGCCCCGAGACACAAACCTCGGCCCGTTTCCCTGGCAAACCAAAGTAAGCTACCCCGCTTCTGGATGGCAGATTGCAGGACGCACTTGGTACTATCAAACCAGCCCAACTTGGCACTGGTGCCACCTCAGGTCTGGGAACCATCCTGCGTATCGTGGATTCTAAGGAGCCAGCCGGCCACTCCCAGCCATAGGCCCCCAAAAAAAAACAACGGCACTTTTCCCTGGAAAACAAAACTTGCCTGCCAAATTTTTGATGGCAGATTGCAGGAGCCACTTGGTACTATCAAACCAGCCCAACTTGGCACTGGTGCCACCATGGGTCTGGTCACCATCCTGCCTATCGTAGCTTTTCAGGAGCCAGCCGGTCACTCCCAGCCGTAGGCCCACAGACACAAAGCTCGGCCCGTTTCCCTGACAAACAAAAGTAAGCTGTCCCGCTTCTGGATGGCAGATTGCAGGACGCACTTGGTACTATCAAACCAGCCCGACTTGGCACTGGTGCCACCTCTGGTCTGGGAACCATCCTGCGTATGGTAGATTCTAAGCAGCCAGCCGGCCACTCCCAGCCACAGGCCCCCAAACACAAACAACGGCGCTTTTCCCTTGAAAACAAAACTCGTCTGCCAACTTTTTGATGGCAGATTGCCGGAGCCACTTGGTACTATCAAACCAGCCCAACTTGGCACTGGTGCCACCATGGGTCTCGTCACCATCCTGCCTATCGTAGCTTTTCAGGAGCCAGCCGGCCACTCCCTGCCACAGGCCCCCAAACACAAACAACGGCGCTTTTCCCTGGAAAACAAAATTCGCCTGCCAACTTTTTGATGGCAGATTGCAGGAGCCACTTGGTACAATCAAATCAGCCCAACTTGCCACTGGTGCCACCATGGGTCTGGTCACCATCCTGCCTATCGTAGCTTTTCAGGAGCCAGCCGGTCACTCCCAGCCATAGGCCCCCAGACACAAACCTCGGCCCGTTTCCCTGGCCAACAAAAGTAAGCTGCCCCGCTTCTGGATGGCAGATTGCAGGAACCACTTGGTACTATCCAACCAGCCCAACTTGGCACTGGTGCCACCTTTGGTCTGGGAACCATGCTGAGTATCGTGGATTCTAAGGAGCCAGCCGGCCACTCCCAGCCACAGGCCCCCAAACACAAACAACGGCGCTTTTCCCTGGAAAACAAAACTCGCCTGCCAACTTCTTGATGGCAGATTGCAGGAGCCACTTGGTACTATCAAACCAGCCCAACTTGGCACTGGTGCCGTCATGGGTCTGGTCACCATCCTGCCTATCGTAGCTTTTCACGAGCCAGCCGGTCACTTCCAGGCTTAGGCCCCCAGACACAAACCTCGGACCGTTTCCCTGGCAAACAAAAGTAAGCTGCCCCGCTTCTGGATGGCAGATTGCAGGAACCACTTGGTACTATCAAACCAGCCCAACTTGGCACTGGTGCCACCATGGGTCTGGGAACCATCCTGTGTATCGTGGATTCTAATTAGCCATCCGTCCACTCCAGGCGATAGGGCCCCAGGCACAAACAACGGCGCTTTTCCCTGGATAACAAACTCGCCTGCCAACTTTTTGATGGCAGATTGCAGGAGCCACTTGGTACTATCAAACCAGCCCAACTTGCCACTGGTGCCACCATGGGTCTGGTCGCCATCCTGCCTATCGTAGCTTTTCAGGAGCCAGCCGGTCACTCCCAGCCATATGCCCCGAGACACAAACCTCGGCCCGTTTCCCTGGCAAACAAAAGTAAGCTACCCCACTTCTGGATGGCAGATTGCAGGACGCACTTGGTACTATCAAACCAGCCCAACTTGGCACTGGTGCCACGTCAAGTCTAGGAACCATCCTGCGTATCGTGGATTCTAAGGAGCCAGCCGGCCACTCCCAGCCATAGGCCCCCAAACAAAAATAACGGCGCTTTTCCCTGGTAAAGAAAACTTGCCTGCCAACTTTTTGATGGCAGATTGCAGGAGCCACTTGGTACTATCAAACCAGCCCAACTTGGCACTGGTGCCACCATGGGTCTGGTCACCATCCTGCCTATCGTAGCTTTTCAGGAGCCAGCCGGTCACTCCCAGCCATAGGCCCCCAGACACAAACCTCGGCCCGTTTCCCTGGCAAACAAAAGTAAGCTGCCCCGATTCTGGATGGCAGATTGCAGGAGCCACTTGGTACTATCAAACCAGCCCGACTTGGCACTGGTGCCACCTCTGGTCTGGGAACCATCCTGCGTATCGTGGATTCTAAGGAGCCAGCCAACCACTCCCAGCCACAGGCCGCCAAACACAAACAACGGCGCTTTTCCCTGGAAAACAAAACTCGCCTGCCAACTTTTTGATGGCAGATTGCAGGAGCCACTTGCTACTATCAAACCAGCCCAACTTGGCACTGGTGCCGCCATGGGTCTGGTCACCATCCTGCCTATCGTAGCTTTTCACGAGCCAGCCGGTCACTCCCAGCCATAGGCCCCCAGACAAAAACCTCGGCCCGTTTCCCTGGCAAACAAAAGTAAGCTGCCCCGCTTCTGGATGGCAGATTGTAGGACGCACTTGGTACTATCAAACCAGCCGGACTTGGCACTGGTGCCACGACAAGTCTGGGAACCATCCTGCGTATCGTGGATTCTAAGGAGCCAGCCGGCCACTCACAGCCACAGGCCCCCAAACACAAACAACGGCGCTTTTCCCTGGAAAACAAAACTCGCCTACCAACGTTTTGATGGCAGATTGCAGGAGCCACTTGGTACTATCAAATCAGCCCAACTTGGCACTCGTGCCACCTTGGGTCTGGTCACCATCCTGCCTATCGTAACTTTTCAGGAGCCAGCCGGTCACTCCCAGCCATAGGCCCCCAGACACAAATCTCGGCCCGTTTCCCTGGCAAAGAAAATTAAGCTGCCCCGCTTCTGGATGGCAGATTGCAGGAGCCACTTGGTACTATCAAACCAGCCCGACTTGGCACTGGTGCCACCTCTGGTCTGGGAACCATCCTGCGTATCGTGGATTTTAAGGAGCCAGTCGGCCACTCCCAGCCACAGGCCCCCAAACACAAACAACGGCCCGTTTCAGTGGCAAACAAAAGTAAGCTGCCCCGCTTCTGGATGGCAGATTGCAGGAGCCACTTGGTACTATCAAACCAGCCCGACTTGGCACTGGTGCCACCTCTGGTCTGGGAACCATCCTGCGTATCGTGGTTTCTAAGGAGCCAGCCGGCCACTCCCAACCACAGGCCCCCAAACACAAACAACGGCGCTTTTCCCTGGAAAACAAAACTCGCCTGCCAACTTCTTGATGGCGGATTGCAGGAGCCACTTGGTACTATCAAACCAGCCCAACTTGGCACTGGTGCCACCTTGGGTCTGGTCACCATCCTGCCTATCGTAGCTTTTCAGGAGCCAGCCGGTCACTCCCAGCCATAGGCCCCCAGACACAAAGCTCGGCCCGTTTCCCTGGCAAACAAAAGTAAGCTGCCCCGCTTCTGGATGGCAGATTGCAGGAGCCACTTGGTACTATCAAACCAGCCCGACTTGGCACTGGTGCCACCTCTGGTCTGGGAACCATCCTGCGTATCGTGGATTCTAAGGAGCCAGCCGGCCACTCCCAGCCACAGGCCCCCAAACACAAACAACGGCGCTTTTCCCTGGAAAACAAAACTCGCCTGCCAACTTTTTGATGGCAGATTGCAGGAGCCACTTGGTACTATCAAACCAGCCCAACTTGGCACTGGTGCCGCCATGGGTCTGGTCACCATCCTGCCTATCGTAGCTTTTCACGAGCCAGCCGGTCACTCCCAGCCATAGGCCCCCAGACACAAAGCTCGGCCCGTTTCCCTGGAAAACAAAAGTAAGCTGCCCCGCTTCTGGATGGCAGATTGTAGGACGCACTTGTTACTATCAAACCCGCCCGACTTGGCACTGGTGCCACCACTGGTCTGGGAACCATCCTGCGTATCGTGGATTCTAAAGAGCCAGCCGGCCACTCCCACCACAGGCACCCAAACACAAACAACGGCGCTTTTCCCTGGAAAACAAAACTCGCCTGCCAACTTTTTGATGGCAGATTGCAGGAGCCACTTGGTACTATCAAACCAGCCCAACTTGGCACTGCTGCCACCATGGGTCTGGTCACCATCCTGCCTATCGTAGCTTTTCAGGAGCCAGCCGGTCACTCCCAGCCATAGGCCCCCATACAAAAACCTCGGCCCGTTTCCCTGGCAAACAAAAGTAAGCTGCCCCGCTTCTGGATGGCAGATTGCAGGATCCACTTGGTACTATCAAACCAGCCGGACTTGGCACTGGTGCCACCTTGGGTCTGGGAACCATCCTGCGTATCGTGGATTCTAAGGAGCCAGCCGGCCACTCACAGCCACAGGCCCCCAAACACAAACAACGGCGCTTTTCCCTGGAAAACAAAACTCGCCTACCAACGCTTTGATGGCAGATTGCAGGAGCCACTTGGTACTATCAAATCAGCCCAACTTGGCACTGGTGCCACCATGGGTCTGGTCACCATCCTGCCTATCGTAACTTTTCAGGAGCCAGCCGGTCACTCCCAGCCATAGGCCCCCAGACACAAAGCTCGGCCCGTTTCCCTGGCAAAGAAAATTAAGCTGCCCCGCTTCTGGATGGCAGATTTCAGGAGCCACTTGGTACTATCAAACCAGCCCGACTTGGCACTGGTGCCACCTCTGGTCTGGGAACCATCCTGCGTATCGTGGATTCTAAGGAGCCAGTCGGCCACTCCCAGCCACAGGCCCCCAAACACAAACAACGGCCCGTTTCCGTGGCAAACAAAAGTAAGCTGCCCCGCTTCTGGCTGGCAGATTGCAGGAGCCACTTGGTACTATCAAACCAGCCCGACTTGGCACTGGTGCCACGACAAGTCTGGGAACCATCCTGCGTATCGTGGTTTCTAAGGAGCCAGCCGGCCACTCCCAACCACAGGCCCCCAAACACAAACAACGGCGCTTTTCCCTGGAAAACAAAACTCGCCTGCCAACTTTTTGATGGCAGATTGCAGGAGCCACTTGGTACTATCAAACCAGCCCAACTTGGCACTGGTGCCACCATGGGTCTGGTCACCATCCTGCCTATCGTAGCTTTTCAGGAGCCAGCCGGTCACTGCCTGCCATAGGCCCCGAGACACAAACCTCGGCCCGTTTCCCTGGCAAACAAAAGTAAGCTGCCCCGCTTCTGGATGGCAGATTGCAGGAGCCACTTGGTACTATCAAACCAGCCCGACTTGGCACTGGTGCCACCTCTGGTCTGGGAACCATCCTGCGTATCGTGGATTTTATGGAGCCAGCCGGTCAGTCCCAGCCATAGGCCCCCAAACACAAACAACGATCCGTTTCCCTGGCAAACAAAAGTAAGCTGCCCCGCTTCTGGATGGCAGATTGCAGGAACCACTTGGTAGTATCAAACCAGCCCAACTTGGCACTGGTGGCACCTCTTGTCTGGGAACCATGCTGCGTATCGTGGTTTCTAAGGAGCCAGCCGGCCACTCCCAACCATAGACCCCCAGACACAAACCTCGGCCCGTTTCCCTGGAAAACAAAAGTAAGCTACCCCGATTCTGGATGGCAGATTGCAGGAGCCACTTGGTACTATCAAATCAGCCCAACTTGGCACTGGTGCCACCATGGGTCTGGTAAACATCCTGCCTATCGTAGCTTTTCAGGAGCCAGCCGGCCACTCTCAGCCATATGCCCCCAAAAACAAACCACGGCCCTTTTCTCTGGCAAACAAAACTCAACTGCCCCTCTTCTGGATGGCAAATTTTAGGACGCACTTTGTACTACGAAAACCGCCCGACGTGGCACTGGTGCCACCCTGTGTCAGGGAACCATCCTGCATATCGAGCTTTTTAAGGAGCCAGCCGGCCACGCCCAGCCATAAACCCCCAAGAACAAACCACGGACCATTTCTCTTGGAAACAAAAATCCGCTGCCCCGCGTCTGTATGGCATATTGCACGAGCCACTTTGCACCATCAAACCAGCCCGACTTGGCACTGGTGCCACCTTGGGTCTGGGAACAATCCTGCATATCGTGGATTCTAAGGAGCCAGCCGGCCACTCCCAGCCACAGGCCCCCAAACACAAACAACGGCGCTTTTCCCTGGAAAACAAAATTCGCCTGCCAAATTTTGATGGCAGATTGCAGGAGCCACTTGGTACTATCAAATCATCCCAACTTGGCACTGGTGCCACTCTGGGTCTGGGAACCATCCTGCCTATTGTAGCATTTCAGGAGCCAGCCGGTCACTCCCAGCCATAGGCCCCCAGACACAAACCTCGGACCGTTTCCCTGGCAAACAAAATTAAGCTGCCCCGATTCTGGATGGCAGATTGCAGGAGCCACTTGGTTGTGTCAAACCAGCCCGACTTGGCACTGGTGCCACCTTGGGTCTGGGAACCATCCTGCGTATCGTGGATTCTAAGCAGCCACCCGGCCACTCCCAGCCATAGACCCCCAGACACAAACCTCGGCCCGTTTCCCTGGCAAACAAAAGTAAGCTGCCCCGCTTTTGGATGGCAGATTGCAGGAGCCACGTTGCACCATCAAACCAGCCCCACTTGGCACTGGTGCCACCTTGGGTCTGGGAACAAGTTGGGCTGGTTTGATAGTACCAAGTGGCTCCTGCAATCTGCCATCCAGAAGCGGGACAGCTTACTTTTGTTTCCCAGGGAAACGGGCCGAGGTATTTGTCTGGGGGCCTATGGCTGGGAGTGACCGGCTGACTACTGAAAAGCTACGATAGGCAGGATGGTTACCAGACTCATGGTGCCACCAGTGCCAAGTCGGGCTGGTTTGATAATACTAAATAGCTCCTGCAATCTGCCATCCAGACGCGGGGCAGCGGATTTTTGTTTGCTGGAGAAAAGTTCCGTGGTTTTTTTTTTGGGGGTATATGACTGGACGTGGCCGGCTGGCTCCTTAAAAAGCTCTATACACAGGATTGTTCCCTGACCCAAGGTGGCATCAGTGCCAAGTCGGGCTGTTTTCGTAGTACCAAGTGCGTCCTGCAATTTGCCATCCAGAAGCGGGGCAGCCTACTTTTGTTTGCCAGGGAAACGTGCCGAGGTATTTGTCTGGGGGCCTATGGCTGGGAGTGAGCGGCTGGCTCCTGAAAAGCTACGATAGGCAGGATGGTGACCAGACCCATGGTGGCACCAGTGCCAAGTTGGGCTGGTTTGATAGTACCAAGTGGCTCCTGCAATCTGCCATCAAGAAGTTGGCAGGCGAGTTTTGTTTTCCAGGGAAAAGCGCCGTTGTTTTTGTTTAGAGGCCTGTGGCTGGGAGTGGCCGCCTGTCCTCGTAGAATCTACGTTACGCAGCATGGTTCCCAGAGCCAAGGTGGCACCAGGGCCAAGTCGGGCTGGTTTGTAAGTACCAAGTGCATCCTGCAATCTGCCATCCAAAAGCGGGGCAGCTTACTTTTGTTTGCCAGGGAAACGGGCCGAGGTTTGTGTCCGGGGGCCTATGGCAGGGAGTGACCGGCTGGCTCCTGAAAAGCTACGATAGGCAGGATGTTTACCAGACCCATGGTGGCACCAGTGCCAAGTTGGGCTGATTTGATAGTACCAAGTGGCTCCTGCAATCTGCCATCCAGAATCGGGGTAACTTACTTTTGTTTTCCAGGGAAACGGGCCGAGGTTTGTGTCTGGGTGTCTACGGCTGGGAGTGACCGGCTGGCTCCTGAAAAGCTACGATAGGCAGGATGGTTCCCAGACCAGAGGTGGCACCAGTGCCAAGTTGGGCTGGTTTGATAGTACCAAGTGGCTCCTGCAATCTGCCATCAAAAAGTTGGCAGGCGAGTTTTGTTTTCCAGGGAAAAGCGCCGTTGTTTGTGTTTGGGGGCCTGTGGCAGGGAGTGGCCGGCTGGCTCCTTAGAATCCACGATATGCAGGATTGTTCCCAGACCCAAGGTGGCACCAGTGCCACGTCGGGCTGGTTTGATGGTGCCAAGTGGTTCCTGCAATCTGCCATCCAGACGCGGGGCAGCGGATTTTTGTTTCCAAGAGTAATGGTCCGTGGTTTGTTTTTGGGGGTATATGGCTGGGCGTGGCCGGCTGGCTCCTTAAAAAGCTCGATATGCAGGATGGTTCCCTGACACAAGCTGGCACCAGTGCCACGTCGGGCGGTTTTCGTAGTACAAAGTGCGTCCTAAAATTTGCCATCCAGAAGAGGGGCAGTTGAGTTTTGTTTGCCAGAGAAAAGGGCCGTGGTTTGTTTTTGGGGCATATGGCTGAGAGTGGCCGGCTGGCCCCTGAAAATCCACGATAGGCAGGATGGTTCCCAGACCAGAGGTGTCACCAGTGCCAAGTCGGGCTGGTTTGATAGTACTAAGTAGCTCCTGCAATCTGCCATGCAGAAGCGGGGCAGCTTACTTTTGTTTGCCAGGGAAACGGGCCGAGGTTTGTGTCTGGGGGCCTATGGCTGGGAGTGACCGGCTGGCTCCTGAAAAGCTACGATAGGCAGGATGGTGACCAGACCCATGGTGGCACCAGCTCCAAGTTGGGCTGGTTTGATAGTACCAAGTGGCTCCTGCAATCTGCCATCAAAAAGTTGGCAGGCGAGTTTTGTTTTCCAGGGAAAAGCGCCGTTGTTTGTGTTTGGGTGCCTGTGGCTGGGAGTGGCCAGCTGGCTCCTTAGAACCCACGATACGCAGGATGGTGACCAGACCTGAGTTGGCACCAGTGCCAAGTTGGGCTGGTTTGATGGTACCAAGTGGCTCCTGCAATCTGCCATCCAGAAGCGGGGCAGCTTACTTTTGTTTGCCAGGGAAACGGGCCGAAATATTTGTCTGGGGGCCTCTGGCTGGGGGTGGCTGGCTGGCTCCTGAAAAGCTACGATAGGCAGGATGGTGACCAGACCCATGGTGGCACCAGTGCCAAGTTGGGCTGGTTTGATAATACCAAGTGGCTCCTGCAATCTGCCATCAAAAGTTTGGCAGGCGAGTTTTGTTTTCCAGGGAAAAGCACCGTTGTGTGTGTTTTGGGGCCTGTGGCTGGGAGTGGCCAGCTGGCTCCTTAGAATCCACGATACGCAGGATGGTTCCCAGACCCAAGGTGGCATCAGTGCCAAGTCGGGCTGGTTTGTTAGTACCAAGTGGTTCCTGCAATCTGCCATCCAGAAGCGGGGCAGCTGAATTTTGTTTGCCAGAGAAAAAGGCTGTTTTTTGTGTTTCGGGGCCTGTGGCTGGCAGTGGCCGGCTGGCTCCTGAAAATCCATGATACGCAGCATGGTTCCCAGACCCAAGGTGGCATCAGTGCCAAGTAGGGCTGGTTTCATAGTACCCAGTGGCTCCTGCAATCTCCCATCCAGAAGCGGGGCAGCTGAGTTTTGTTTGCCTGTGAAACGGGCCGTTGTTTTTAATTGGGGTCTGTGGCCGAGAGTGTTCGGCTGGCTCCTGACAACCCACAATACGCAGGATGGTTCCCAGACCCAAGGTGGCACCAGTGCCAAGTTGGGCTGGTTTGATAGTACCAAGTGGCTCCTGCAATCTGCCATCCAGAAGCGGTGCAGTTGAGTTTTGTTTGCCAGAGAAAAGGGCCGTGGGTTGTGTTTGGGGGCATATGGCTGGGAGTGGCCGGCTGTCTCATTAAAATTTCGATACGCAGGATGGTTCCCAGACCCAAGAGGGCACCAGTGCCAAGTCGGGCTGTTTTTATAGTACCAAGTGCGTCCTGCAATTTGCCATCCAGAAGAGGGGCAGTTGAGTTTTGTTTGCCAGAGAATAGCGCCGTTGTTTGTGTTTGGGGGCTTGTGGCTCGTAGTGGCCGACTGGCGCCTTAGAATCTGTGTTACGCAGCATGGTTCCCAGACCCAAGGTGGCACCAGTGCCAAGTTGGGCTGGTTTGATAGTACCAAGTGGCTCCTGCAATCTGCCATCCAGAAGCGGGGTAGCTTACTTTTGTTTGCCAGGGAAACGGGCCGAGGTTTGTGACTGGGGACCTATGGCTGGGAGTGACCGGCTGGCTCCTGGAAAGCTACGATAGGCAGGATGGTTACCAGACCCATGGTGGCACCAGTGCCAAGTTGGGCTGGTTTGATAGTACCAAGTGGCTCCTGCAATCTGCCATCAAAAAGTTGGCAGGCGAGTTTTGTTTTCCAGGGAAAAGCGACATTGTTTGTATTTGGGGGCCTGTGGCTGGGAGTGACCGGCTGGCTCCTTTGAACCCACGATACGCAGGATGGTTCCCAGACCCAAGGTGGCACCAGTGCCAAGTTTTGCTGGTTTGATACTACCAAGTGCGTCCTGCAATCTGCCATCCAGAAGCGGGGCAGCTTAATTTTGTTTGCCAGGGAAACGGGCCGTGGGTTTTGTTTGGGGGCATATAGCTGAGAGTGGCCGGCTGGCTCCTGAAAATCCACGCTAGGCAGCATGGTTCCCAGATGCAATGTGGCACCAGTGCCAAGTCGGGCTGGTTTGATGGTGCAAAGTGGCTCCTGCAATCTGCCATCCAGAAGCGAGGCAGCTGATTTTTGTTTGCCAGAGGAAAATTCCGTGGATTGTTTTTGGGGGCATATTGCTGGGAGTGGCCGGCTGGCTCCTTAAAATGCTCGATACGCATGATGGTTCCCAGGCCCAAGGTGTCACCACTACCAAGTCGGCCTGCGGTTTTAGTATCAAGTTCATCCTGCAATTTGCCATCCAGAAGAGGGGCAGTTGAGTTTTGTTTGCCAGAGAAACGGGCCGAGGTTTCTGTTTGGGGACATATGGCTGAGAGTGGCCGGCTGGCCCCTGAATATCCACGATACAGAGCATGGTTCCCAGATCCAAGGTGGCACCAGTGCCAAGTCGGGCTGGTTTGATAGTACCAAGTGTCTCCTGCAATCTGCCATCCAGAAGCAGGGCAGCTTACTTTTGTTTGCCAGAGAAATAGGCCTAGGTTTTTGTTTGGGGGCCTGTGGCTAGGAGTGGCCGGCTGGCTCCTTAGAATCCACGATACGCAGGATGGTTCCCAGACCCAAGGTGGCACCAGTGCCAAGTCGGGCTGGTTTGATTACACCAAGTGCCTCCTGCAATCTCCCATCCAGAAGCGGGGCAGCTGAGTTTTGTTTGCCTGTGAAACGGGCCGTTGTTTTTAATTGGGGTCTGTGGCCGAGAGTGTTCGGCTGGCTCCTGACAACCCACAATACGCAGGATGGTTCCCAGACCCAAGGTGGCACCAGTGCCAAGTCGGGCTGGTTTGATAGTACCAAGTGGCTCCTGCAATCTGCCATCCAGAAGCGGTGCAGTTGAGTTTTGTTTGCCAGAGAAAAGGGCCGTGGGTTGTGTTTGGGGGCATATGGCTGGGAGTGGCCGGCTGTCTCATTAAAAAGATCGATACGCAGGATGGTTCCCAGACCCAAGGGGGCACCAGTGCCTAGTCGGGCTGTTTTTATAGTACCAAGTGCGTCCTGCAATTTGCCATCCAGAAGAGGGGCAGTTGAGTTTTGTTTGCCAGAGAATAGCGCCGTTGTTTGTGTTTGGGGGCTTGTGGCTCGTAGTGGCCGACTGGCGCCTTAGAATCTGTGTTACGCAGCATGGTTCCCAGACCCAAGGTGGCACCAGTGCCAAGTTGGGCTGGTTTGATAGTACCAAGTGGCTCCTGCAATCTGCCATCCAGAAGCGGGGTAGCTTACTTTTGTTTGCCAGGGAAACGGGCCGAGGTTTGTGACTGGGGACCTATGGCTGGGAGTGACCGGCTGGCTCCTGGAAAGCTACAATAGGCAGGATGGTTACCAGACCCATGGTGGCACCAGTGCCAAGTTGGGCTGGTTTGATAGTACCAAGTGGGTCCTGCAATCTGCCATCAAAAAGTTGGCAGGCGAGTTTTGTTTTCCAGGGAAAAGCGACATTGTTTGTATTTGGGGGCCTGTGGCTGGGAGTGACCGGCTGGCTCCTTTGAACCCACGATACGCAGGATGGTTCCCAGACCCAAGGTGGCACCAGTGCCAAGTTTTGCTGGTTTGATACTACCAAGTGCGTCCTGCAATCTGCCATCCAGAAGCGGGGCAGCTTAATTTTGTTTGCCAGGGAAACGGGCCGTGGGTTTTGTTTGGGGGCATATAGCTGAGAGTGGCCGGCTGGCTCCTGAAAATCCACGCTAGGCAGCATGGTTCCCAGATGCAATGTGGCACCAGTGCCAAGTCGGGCTGGTTTGATGGTGCAAAGTGGCTCCTGCAATCTGCCATCCAGAAGCGAGGCAGCTGATTTTTGTTTGCCAGAGGAAAATTCCGTGGATTGTTTTTGGGGGCATATTGCTGGGAGTGGCCGGCTGGCTCCTTAAAATGCTCGATACGCATGATGGTTCCCAGGCCCAAGGTGTCACCACTACCAAGTCGGCCTGCGGTTTTAGTATCAAGTTCATCCTGCAATTTGCCATCCAGAAGAGGGGCAGTTGAGTTTTGTTTGCCAGAGAAACGGGCCGAGGTTTCTGTTTGGGGACATATGGCTGAGAGTGGCCGGCTGGCCCCTGAATATCCACGATACAGAGCATGGTTCCCAGATCCAAGGTGGCACCAGTGCCAAGTTGGGCTGGTTTGATAGTACCAAGTGTCTCCTGCAATCTGCCATCCAGAAGCAGGGCAGCTTACTTTTGTTTGCCAGAGAAATAGGCCTAGGTTTTTGTTTGGGGGCCTGTGGCTAGGAGTGGCCGGCTGGCTCCTTAGAATCCACGATACGCAGGATGGTTCCCAGACCCAAGGTGGCACCAGTGCCAAGTTGGGCTGGTTTGATAGTACCAAGTGGCTCCTGCAAACTCCATCAAAAAGTTGGCAGGCGTGTTTTGTTTTCCAGGGAACAGCGCCGTTGATTTTGTTTGGGGGCCTGTGGCTGGGAGTGGCCGGCTGGCTCCTTAGAATCCACGATACGCAGGATGGTTCCCAGACCCAAGGTGGCACCAGTGCCAAGTCGGGCTGGTTTGATTACACCAAGTGGCTCCTGCAATCTGCCATCCAGAAGTGAGGCAGCTAAGTTTTGTTTGCGAGAAAAAAGGGCCGTGGTTTTTGTTGGGGGCCTGTGGCTGGGAGTAGCCGGCTGGCTCCTTAAAATCCACGATAGGCAGGATGGTTCCCAGACCCAAGGTGGCACCAGTGCCAAGTCGGGCTGGTTTGATAGTACCAAGTGGCTCCTGCAATCTGCCATCCAGAAGCGGGGCAGCTGAGTTTTGTTTGCCAGAGAAAAAGGCTGTGGTTTGTGTTTGGGGGCCTGTGGCTGGCAGTGGCCGGCTGGCTCCTGAAAATCCACGATACGCAGCATGGTTCCCAGACCCAAGGTGGCACCAGTGCCAAGTGGGGCTCGTTTGACAGTGTCAAGTGCCTCCTGCAATCTCCCATCCAGAAGCGGGGCAGCTGAGTTTTTTTTGCCAGGGAAACGGACCTTTGTTTTTGATTGGGCTCTGTGGCCGAGAGTGGTTGGCTGTCTCCTGACAATCCACAATACGCAGGATGGTTCCCAGACCCAAGGTGGCACCAGTGCCAAGTCGGGCTGGTTTGATAGTACCAAGTGTCTCCTGCAATCTGCCATCCAGAAGCGGGGCAGCTGAGTTTTGTTTGCCAGAGAAAAGGGCCGTGGGTTGTGTTTGGGGGCATATGGCTGGGAGTGGCCACCTGGCTCCTTAAAATGCACGATACGCCGCATGGTAACCAGACGCAAGGTGGCACCAGTGCCAAGTCAGGCTGTTTTTGTAGTACCCAGTGGCTCCTGCAATTTGCCATCCAGAAGCGGGGCAGTTGAATTTTGTTTGCTAGAGAAAAGGGCTGTGGTTTGTGTTTGGGGGCCTATGGCTGAGAGTGGCCGGCTGGCCCCTGAAAATCAACGATAGGCAGGATGGTGCCCAGATCCAAGGTGGCACCAGTGCCAAGTAAGGCTGGTTGTATGGTTCAAAGTAACTCCTGCAATCTGCCATCCAGAAGCGGGACAGCTGAGTTTTTTTTGCCAGAGAAAAGGTCCATGGTTTCTTTTTGGGGCATACGGCTGGGAATTGCCGGCTGGCTCCTTAAAATGCTCGATACGCAGGATGGTTCCCAGAGCCAAGGTGGCACCACTGCCAAGTCGGGCTCTTTTTGTAGTACCAAGTGCGTCCTGCAATTTGCCATCCAGAAGAGGGGCAGTTGAGTTTTGTTTGCCAGAGAAAAGGGCCGTTGTTTGTGTTTGGGGGCCTGTGGCTGGGAGTGTTCGGCTGGTTCCTGAATATGTACGATACGCAGGATTGTTCCCAGATCCAAGGTGGCAGCAGTGCCATGTTGTGCTGGTGTGATAGTACCAAGTGGCTCCTGCAATCTGCCATCCAGAAGTGGGGCAGCTGATTTTTGTTTGCCAGAGAAAAGGTCCGTGGTTTGTTTTTGGGGGCATATGGCTGAGAGTGGCCGGCTGGCCCCTGAATATCCACGATACAGAGCATGGTTCCCAGATCCAAGGTGGCACCAGTGCCAAGTTGGGCTGGTTTGATAGTACCAAGTGTCTCCTGCAATCTCCCATCCAGAAGCAGGGCAGCTTACTTTTGTTTGCCAGAGAAATAGGCCTAGGTTTTTGTTTGGGGGCCTGTGGCTAGGAGTGGCCGGCTGGCTCCTTAGAATCCACGATACGCAGGATGGTTCCCAGACCCAAGGTGGCACCAGTGCCAAGTCGGGCTGGTTTGATAGTACCAAGTGGCTCCTGCAAACTCCATCAAAAAGTTGGCAGGCGTGTTTTGTTTTCCAGGGAACAGCGCCGTTGATTTTGTTTGGGGGCCTGTGGCTGGGAGTGGCCGGCTGGCTCCTTAGAATCCACGATACGCAGGATGGTTCCCAGACCCAAGGTGGCACCAGTGCCAAGTCGGGCTGGTTTGATTACACCAAGTGGCTCCTGCAATCTGCCATCCAGAAGTGAGGCAGCTAAGTTTTGTTTGCGAGAAAAAAGGGCCGTGGTTTTTGTTGGGGGCCTGTGGCTGGGAGTAGCCGGCTGGCTCCTTAAAATCCACGATAGGCAGGATGGTTCCCAGACCCAAGGTGGCACCAGTGCCAAGTCGGGCTGGTTTGATAGTACCAAGTGGCTCCTGCAATCTGCCATCCAGAAGCGGGGCAGCTGAGTTTTGTTTGCCAGAGAAAAAGGCTGTGGTTTGTGTTTGGGGGCCTGTGGCTGGCAGTGGCCGGCTGGCTCCTGAAAATCCACGATACGCAGCATGGTTCCCAGACCCAAGGTGGCACCAGTGCCAAGTGGGGCTCGTTTGACAGTGTCAAGTGCCTCCTGCAATCTCCCATCCAGAAGCGGGGCAGCTGAGTTTTTTTTGCCAGGGAAACGGACCTTTGTTTTTGATTGGGCTCTGTGGCCGAGAGTGGTTGGCTGTCTCCTGACAATCCACAATACGCAGGATGGTTCCCAGACCCAAGGTGGCACCAGTGCCAAGTCGGGCTGGTTTGATAGTACCAAGTGTCTCCTGCAATCTGCCATCCAGAAGCGGGGCAGCTGAGTTTTGTTTGCCAGAGAAAAGGGCCGTGGGTTGTGTTTGGGGGCATATGGCTGGGAGTGGCCACCTGGCTCCTTAAAATGCACGATACGCCGCATGGTAACCAGACGCAAGGTGGCACCAGTGCCAAGTCAGGCTGTTTTTGTAGTACCCAGTGGCTCCTGCAATTTGCCATCCAGAAGCGGGGCAGTTGAATTTTGTTTGCTAGAGAAAAGGGCTGTGGTTTGTGTTTGGGGGCCTATGGCTGAGAGTGGCCGGCTGGCCCCTGAAAATCAACGATAGGCAGGATGGTTCCCAGATCCAAGGTGGCACCAGTGCCAAGTAAGGCTGGTTGTATGGTTCAAAGTAACTCCTGCAATCTGCCATCCAGAAGCGGGACAGCTGAGTTTTTTTTGCCAGAGAAAAGGTCCATGGTTTCTTTTTGGGGCATACGGCTGGGAATTGCCGGCTGGCTCCTTAAAATGCTCGATACGCAGGATGGTTCCCAGAGCCAAGGTGGCACCACTGCCAAGTCGGGCTCTTTTTGTAGTACCAAGTGCGTCCTGCAATTTGCCATCCAGAAGAGGGGCAGTTGAGTTTTGTTTGCCAGAGAAAAGGGCCGTTGTTTGTGTTTGGGGGCCTGTGGCTGGGAGTGTTCGGCTGGTTCCTGAATATGTACGATACGCAGGATTGTTCCCAGATCCAAGGTGGCAGCAGTGCCATGTTGTGCTGGTGTGATAGTCCCAAGTGGCTCCTGCAATCTGCCATCCAGAAGTGGGGCAGCTGATTTTTGTTTGCCAGAGAAAAGGTCCGTGGTTTGTTTTTGGGGGCATATGGCTGAGAGTGGCCGGCTGGCCCCTGAAAATCCACGATACACAGGATGGTTCCCAGATCCAAAGTGGCACCTGTGCCAAGTCGGGCTGATTTGATAGTACTAAGTAGCTCCTGCAATCTGCCATGCAGAAGCGGGGCAGCTTACTTTTGTTTGCCAGGGAAACGGGCCGAGGTTTGTGTTTGGGGGCCTATGGCTGAGAGTGACCGGCTGGCTCCTGAAAAGCTACAATAGGCAGGATGGTGACCAGACCCATGGTGGCACCAGTGCCAAGTTGGGCTGGTTTGATAGTACCAAGTGGTTCCTGCAATCTGCCATCCAGAAGCAGGGCAGTTGAGTTTTGTTTGCCAGAGAAAAGGGCCTTGGTTTGTGTTTGGGGGCATATGGCTGGGTGTGGCCAGCTGGCTCCCTAAAATGCACGATATGCAACATGGCTCCCAGACCCAAGGTGGCACAAGTGCCAAGTTGGGCTGGTTTGATAGTACCAAGTGGCTCCTGCAATCTTCCATGATCACGTGGAGAAATACTTTCTGGTTTCAGCCTCATGCTCTTTCTTCTCTCCCTCAACTTCTCTATCACCTCTCATCTGGTTCACATGCGCTGTCTTCAAGGTCCACAGGCTACTTTTCACAGAATCTTCTGGCCTGATGAAGTAAGGATGATGAATAGAACAGAGCTGGGATCTATTTTCCAGTTTGGATAAAATGCATTCTGCACACAAATCCAAGGAGAACGGGCTGCCCCGATGCCCAGAAAATCTTTCACTCCTGCTAGTGTTCTACGTCAACCGCAACTTAGTCTGAAAGAAAAGCTTTTTCTCTGAGAGCATCTGAGAGGTTTGCATGAAGCACTGATATCTGACATATGCAATTTTGAATAGGAGAGGAAAAAGAAAATGGCAAGGAGTTTTTAATTTTAGTGGTTTCAATTTTAATTTCCGTGCACTTTTTCAAAACTTGTCAGCTCAAATGCCCATCAACATCTTTTAGTCATCTGTAAGTCAGTATTCATATAAAATGTGCTTCAAATCCAAAGAATTTCAAATTTGCACTCCAAGCTTCTATGCCTAGATTTATGATTTCCTACACATATTAGATGAAAGGAAGGCCTTTTTTACTGTGGGAGTGCTGGAACACTGGAACAGGTTGCCCAGAGAAGTTGTGGGTGTCCCATCCCTGAAAGTATTCAAGGTCACCTTGGACGGGGCTTGGAGCAGCAACAAAGGAGAAGCTTGATGGTAGAGAAACAAAGTTGGACTATAGAAGAAACTCGGATTGAAGTATAGGATCAAGTTTTCTCTCAGCTCTTGGGGTAAATTCAAAGTTGTACAAAATGACATTTATCTGTGCTATTCACTACTGTAACAGAAAGTTTCATGAAAACTGTACAGAAGATAGTAAATTTTAAAAGAGATAAGAATTACAGCATAAAATCCATGGGATAGGTTACAACATGAGACACTCTCTAAGAGAAAATCTCTGTGTTTCAGCACTTCATCGGGGTAAGATTTCATGAAGTGCCAAAGAAGGCGGCAAAATATCATTCGGGACATTATTTACTGGAATTCAGCCTGGCCATTAGTAGGAACTGCCTTTGAACATATCATGTAGATATACCACACACACTTTCCCTTCACTGAAAAATTACTGTTTACAACAAATAAGCAATTGACGATCAAAATTGATTGAAAGCATCTTAAACATGTCAAGTATTTCATTGTAGATGATCTGTGATCCAAATGCTTCTTCCACCTTCGAGAGGGACAGAAGAATTCTTCCATATCATGATGGTTTAAAATTGTATCAACCAATGTTTTCTGCTGAAAAGATATCATCTATTTTTTTCTATTTTTGGAAGAAAATATTCCTAGACATACAACAGGTGAGAACTAAGTAATTTTAAAGAAACAAATGAAATGAAAATATTCTGTAAATAGAATGAAATGAAAAGCTGTGTTTTAAATAGGAGCTAAATATTAAACAGAATTTTTGTACCAGGCATTTGAATTACTGCACCAGCTCTTTTGCCCATCAAGAGAGGCATTTAGCATTTCAGTCTTTTCCAAGGTGTTCATGATCTGCTATGCTGATCTCTGTGTGTGCCTAGGTGTGTGTGGAGGGGGGGGCATATGAAGGGGAGTGTGTATGTTTGCTTTACAATTGTTGTGGCAGATTCATGCCTCAGCTCCACATTTTGTTTTAAAAAGGTCACACCGAGTGGATATGAAGTTTACTATCAACAAGAGATCGATTCCCAAATCATCCATTTGACTCTCCCTTATAAATCATGTGCTTTGTTGCATATTTTATCAAATATACTTTCAAGCCAGATGGAGGAAGGAGGATGTGGGAATCCCTCCACCATCTTGCAACTTTTATGTAAGTAGGTTTTCAAGAAAATCATCATTTCTCTTTTAAATATGTCTGGAACAGGCATGATGGTAGTGTCAACCTGTTGGAGTTTTTGTTGCTGGAAGAAGTTGTACAAAAGGATTGGTTTTTACATTGACCAGTTACTGAATCAAGCGCAGGAATACATTGGAAATTTAGCTGGGGGTTCCTTTTCCCAGCAGACTACTTCTAGAACGAGCTTGTACACTGAAGCTGACTCTTTTGCTCTCTTTTTGTTTCTTTCCTATTTTCTTGGCTTCTTTGCCACTATCTAGACAATTTTGGAACTTTGTTCCCAACTAAAATGGTTTCAATAGTCTGATTGTGATCATACATTTTTACAAGGAATTTTTAAAATCTTTCCTCGAGTCCAGAAAGTCAAGGACTTAGATCTTTTTCTTCCCTTATCAATATTGCCATGAAATTGATAAATAAAGACCAACTCTTTATTTTTGTTTTTAACCCACGTAGATAATTCCCATCCATTAATCCATTTTGTGGACCAATAGCTGCCATTCTGATGGAAGCTGTCACTTCTTAACAATAGGCATTCTGTGACTATGTTGACAGCACTTTGGGTGAAGATCCTAACTGGTCTTAGATATACATAGGGAGAAATTTGCTCAGCCAGTGTCAGTCTTAAGCATGCGTATCAGAAGATCTTTCTAGAGCTGGGAATTTTCCCATGAAAGGGATTCAGTTAGGGAAGAGACACTTGTGCCAGAGTTTTACATTCTTCTTGAACACTGCTTAAGGAACTTAGATGCCATGTCCATTTGGATCTCTGTCTGCACAGAACTTTGTCATGCCAGTGCTTTGAAATGCATCTTGAAGAGAATTCACTAGCACAGAATGAAAGAGAGTGGAAGGGGTTGGTGGGGCTAACCAGGCCCAACCCCCCTGCCTAAACCAGGATACCTAGAGCCTCTTGCCCAGGATTCTATCTGGGTGTACTTTTAATGTCTTCAAAGATCCAGGCTCCACAATCTTTCTGGGCAGTCTGTGCCGTGGTTCAGTCACCCTGACAGTAAAGAAACATTTACTGATGTTCAAAGGCAATCTCCTGTATTTCAGTGTGTGCCCACTGCCTCTTGTCTTTTCCCTCAGCATCACTGAAAAGACACTGATTCCCTCCCCTTTGCACTATTGCTTCCATATGTATGTGTGATGCCATGTAGAGGTATGTCAAAAACCTCCCTGAAGCCCAGGCAGATAATATTCCCTTCATCTACCAGTCAAGTTGATTCATCAGAGGAGTTTAAAGTGATGTTCAGCATGAAATTCCCCTGAAAAATCATGCTAACTACATTATTTGGTCATCTGTCATGTGCCTGGCAAGGATTTCCAGGAAGAGCTGCTTCATCAACTTCCTGGGGATAAAAAAGAGGCTGGCTGGTTTGTACTATGGCGAGTCCTCTTAATTGCCTTTTTTGAAGATGGGTGTCATTTGCTAACATCCACTCTTTAGCCTCTCTTGTCGTCTACATCTTAGCAAAACGCTTTTCCACTATGTCTGGCTAGGAAAAACTGTGCCAGCACAGAAAACATCTCCCATCGTGTTCTAGAAGTTGCACGGATGTCTGCCAAGTGTTTGGCAGGAAGAAAAGAAAAGTTGTCCAAAACAGCTTCCAATCGAATGTTCCTGTGATTGGAAAAGTCAGGAGAGTGCAAAGGTACTGTTTTCTATCAGTTGGCAAGGTGCGCACACAATCCCAGTGTTGTACAGCTTGCTTCTTCACCTTCCCGAAGCTGCCGCTCTCGCCGGCTGCCGGAGCCCAAGAAGCGGCTTCTTCGCGCAAAGACGATTGTGCCGCTCACAGGGCTCTCCTTAGCGCGGCTTCTGCCGAAAGACGCCCGGCAGCGGCTCTTACCTCCTGAGAGTGGCAGCTTCGGGAAGGTGAAGAAGCAAGCTGTACAACACTGGGATTGTGTGCGCACCTTGCCAACTGATAGAAAACAGTACCTTTGCACTCTCCTGACTTTTCCAATCACAGGAACATTCGATTGGAAGCTGTTTTGGACAACTTTTCTTTTCTTCCTGCCAAACACTTGGCAGACATCCGTGCAACTTCTAGAACACGATGGGAGATGTTTTCTGTGCTGGCACAGTTTTTCCTAGCCAGACATAGTGGAAAAGCGTTTTGCTAAGATGTAGACTACAAAAGACGCGAAAGACGAAGGTAGGATGCTCTCCGGAGGTAAGAGCCGCTGCCGGGCGTCTTTCGGCAGAAGCCGCGCTAAGGAGAGCACTGTGAGCGGCACAATCGTCTTTGCGCGAAGAAGCCGCTTCTTGGGCTCCGGCAGCCGGCGAGAGCGGCAGC
The DNA here is from genome assembly GCF_035770615.1 of Melospiza melodia melodia. NCBI lineage: Eukaryota > Metazoa > Chordata > Aves > Passeriformes > Passerellidae > Melospiza > Melospiza melodia. Next base: position 13,692 of record NW_026948490.1, on the reverse strand, counting down.
TTCGGGAAGGTGAAGAAGCAAGCTGTACAACACTGGGATTGTGTGCGCACCTTGCCAACTGATAGAAAACAGTACCTTTGCACTCTCCTGACTTTTCCAATCACAGGAACATTCGATTGGAAGCTGTTTTGGACAACTTTTCTTTTCTTCCTGCCAAACACTTGGCAGACATCCGTGCAACTTCTAGAACACGATGGGAGATGTTTTCTGTGCTGGCACAGTTTTTACTAGCCAGACATAGTGGAAAAGCGTTTTGCTAAGATGTAGACTACAAAAGACGCGAAAGACGAAGGTAGGATGCTCTCCGGAGGTAAGAGCCGCTGCCGGGCGTCTTTCGGCAGAAGCCGCGCTAAGGAGAGCACTGTGAGCGGCACAATCGTCTTTGCGCGAAGAAGCCGCTTCTTGGGCTCCGGCAGCCGGCGAGAGCGGCAGCTTCGGGAAGGTGAAGAAGCAAGCTGTACAACACTGGGATTGTGTGCGCACCTTGCCAACTGATAGAAAACAGTACCTTTGCACTCTCCTGACTTTTCCAATCACAGGAACATTCGATTGGAAGCTGTTTTGGACAACTTTTCTTTTCTTCCTGCCAAACACTTGGCAGACATCCGTGCAACTTCTAGAACACGATGGGAGATGTTTTCTGTGCTGGCACAGTTTTTTCCTAGCCAGACATAGTGGAAAAGCGTTTTGCTAAGATGTAGACTACAAAAGACGCGAAAGACGAAGGTAGGATGCTCTCCGGAGGTAAGAGCCGCTGCCGGGCGTCTTTCGGCAGAAGCCGCGCTAAGGAGAGCACTGTGAGCGGCACAATCGTCTTTGCGCGAAGAAGCCGCTTCTTGGGCTCCGGCAGCCGGCGAGAGCGGCAGCTTCGGGAAGGTGAAGAAGCAAGCTGTACAACACTGGGATTGTGTGCGCACCTTGCCAACTGATAGAAAACAGTACCTTTGCACTCTCCTGACTTTTCCAATCACAGGAACATTCGATTGGAAGCTGTTTTGGACAACTTTTCTTTTCTTCCTGCCAAACACTTGGCAGACATCCGTGCAACTTCTAGAACACGATGGGAGATGTTTTCTGTGCTGGCACAGTTTTTCCTAGCCAGACATAGTGGAAAAGCGTTTTGCTAAGATGTAGACTACAAAAGACGCGAAAGACGAAGGTAGGATGCTCTCCGGAGGTAAGAGCCGCTGCCGGGCGTCTTTCGGCAGAAGCCGCGCTAAGGAGAGCACTGTGAGCGGCACAATCGTCTTTGCGCGAAGAAGCCGCTTCTTCGGCTCCGGCAGCCGGCGAGAGCGGCAGCTTCGGGAAGGTGAAGAAGCAAGCTGTACAACACTGGGATTGTGTGCGCACCTTGCCAACTGATAGAAAACAGTACCTTTGCACTCTCCTGACTTTTCCAATCACAGGAACATTCGATTGGAAGCTGTTTTGGACAACTTTTCTTTTCTTCCTGCCAAACACTTGGCAGACATCCGTGCAACTTCTAGAACACGATGGGAGATGTTTTCTGTGCTGGCACAGTTTTTCCTAGCCAGACATAGTGGAAAAGCGTTTTGCTAAGATGTAGACTACAAAAGACGCGAAAGACGAAGGTAGGATGCTCTCCGGAGGTAAGAGCCGCTGCCGGGCGTCTTTCGGCAGAAGCTGCGCTAAGGAGAGCACTGTGAGCGGCACAAACGTCTTTGCGCGAAGAAGCCGCTTCTTGGGCTCCGGCAGCCGGCGAGAGCGGCAGCTTCGGGAAGGTGAAGAAGCAAGCTGTACAACACTGGGATTGTGTGCGCACCTTGCCAACTGATAGAAAACAGTACCTTTGCACTCTCCTGACTTTTCCAATCACAGGAACATTCGATTGGAAGCTGTTTTGGACAACTTTTCTTTTCTTCCTGCCAAACACTTGGCAGACATCCGTGCAACTTCTAGAACACGATGGGAGATGTTTTCTGTGCTGGCACAGTTTTTCCTAGCCAGACATAGTGGAGAAGCTTGTTGCCGAGGTGTAGATGAGAAGAGGAGCTAAAGACGAAGGTAGGATGCTCTCCGGAGGTAAGAGCCGCTGCCGGGCGTCTTTCGGCAGAAGCCGCGCTAAGGAGAGCCCTGTGAGCGGCACAATCGTCTTTGCGCGAAGAAGCCGCTTCTTGGGCTCCGGCAGCCGGCGAGAGCGGCAGCTTCGGGAAGGTGAAGAAGCAAGCTGTACAACACTGGGATTGTGTGCGCACCTTGCCAACTGATAGAAAACAGTACCTTTGCACTCTCCTGACTTTTCCAATCACAGGAACATTCGATTGGAAGCTGTTTTGGACAACTTTTCTTTTCTTCCTGCCAAACACTTGGCAGACATCCGTGCAACTTCTAGAACACGATGGGAGATGTTTTCTGTGCTGGCACAGTTTTTCCTAGCCAGACATAGTGGAAAAGCGTTTTGCTAAGATGTAGACTACAAAAGACGCGAAAGACGAAGGTAGGATGCTCTCCGGAGGTAAGAGCCGCTGCCGGGCGTCTTTCGGCAGAAGCCGCGCTAAGGAGAGCACTGTGAGCGGCACAATCGTCTTTGCGCGAAGAAGCCGCTTCTTGGGCTCCGGCAGCCGGCGAGAGCGGCAGCTTCGGGAAGGTGAAGAAGCAAGCTGTACAACACTGGGATTGTGTGCGCACCTTGCCAACTGATAGAAAACAGTACCTTTGCACTCTCCTGACTTTTCCAATCACAGGAACATTCGATTGGAAGCTGTTTTGGACAACTTTTCTTTTCTTCCTGCCAAACACTTGGCAGACATCCGTGCAACTTCTAGAACACGATGGGAGATGTTTTCTGTGCTGGCACAGTTTTTCCTAGCCAGACATAGTGGAAAAGCGTTTTGCTAAGATGTAGACTACAAAAGACGCGAAAGACGAAGGTAGGATGCTCTCCGGAGGTAAGAGCCGCTGCCGGGCGTCTTTCGGCAGAAGCCGCGCTAAGGAGAGCCCTGTGAGCGGCACAATGGTCTTTGCGCGAAGAAGCCGCTTCTTGGGCTCCGGCAGCCGGCGAGAGCGGCAGCTTCGGGAAGGTGAAGAAGCAAGCTGTACAACACTGGGATTGTGTGCGCACCTTGCCAACTGATAGAAAACAGTACCTTTGCACTCTCCTGACTTTTCCAATCACAGGAACATTCGATTGGAAGCTGTTTTGGACAACTTTTCTTTTCTTCCTGCCAAACACTTGGCAGACATCCGTGCAACTTCTAGAACACGATGGGAGATGTTTTCTGTGCTGGCACAGTTTTTCCTAGCCAGACATAGTGGAAAAGCGTTTTGCTAAGATGTAGACTACAAAAGACGCGAAAGACGAAGGTAGGATGCTCTCCGGAGGTAAGAGCCGCTGCCGGGCGTCTTTCGGCAGAAGCCGCGCTAAGGAGAGCCCTGTGAGCGGCACAATCGTCTTTGCGCGAAGAAGCCGCTTCTTGGGCTCCGGCAGCCGGCGAGAGCGGCAGCTTCGGGAAGGTGAAGAAGCAAGCTGTACAACACTGGGATTGTGTGCGCACCTTGCCAACTGATAGAAAACAGTACCTTTGCACTCTCCTGACTTTTCCAATCACAGGAACATTCGATTGGAAGCTGTTTTGGACAACTTTTCTTTTCTTCCTGCCAAACACTTGGCAGACATCCGTGCAACTTCTAGAACACGATGGGAGATGTTTTCTGTGCTGGCACAGTTTTTCCTAGCCAGACATAGTGGAAAAGCGTTTTGCTAAGATGTAGACTACAAAAGACGCGAAAGACGAAGGTAGGATGCTCTCCGGAGGTAAGAGCCGCTGCCGGGCGTCTTTCGGCAGAAGCCGCGCTAAAGTGAGCACTGTGAGCGGCACAATCGTCTTTGCGCGAAGAAGCCGCTTCTTAGGCTCCGGCAGCCGGCGAGAGCGGCAGCTTCGGGAAGGTGAAGAAGCAAGCTGTACAACACTGGGATTGTGTGCGCACCTTGCCAACTGATAGAAAACAGTACCTTTGCACTCTCCTGACTTTTCCAATCACAGGAACATTCGATTGGAAGCTGTTTTGGACAACTTTTCTTTTCTTCCTGCCAAACACTTGGCAGACATCCGTGCAACTTCTAGAACACGATGGGAGATGTTTTCTGTGCTGGCACAGTTTTTCCTAGCCAGACATAGTGGAAAAGCTTTTTGCCGAGGTGTAGATGAGAAGAGGAGCTAAAGACGAAGGTAGGATGCTCTCCGGAGGTAAGAGCCGCTGCCGGGCGTCTTTCGGCAGAAGCCGCGCTAAGGAGAGCCCTGTGAGCGGCACAATCGTCTTTGCGCGAAGAAGCCGCTTCTTGGGCTCCGGCAGCCGGCGAGAGCGGCAGCTTCGGGAAGGTGAAGAAGCAAGCTGTACAACACTGGGATTGTGTGCGCACCTTGCCAACTGATAGAAAACAGTACCTTTGCACTCTCCTGACTTTTCCAATCACAGGAACATTCGATTGGAAGCTGTTTTGGACAACTTTTCTTTTCTTCCTGCCAAACACTTGGCAGACATCCGTGCAACTTCTAGAACACGATGGGAGATGTTTTCTGTGCTGGCACAGTTTTTCCTAGCCAGACATAGTGGAAAAGCGTTTTGCTAAGATGTAGACGACAAGAGAGGCTAAAGAGTGGATGTTAGCAAATGACACCCATCTTCAAAAAAGGCAATTAAGAGGACTCGCCATAGTACAAACCAGCCAGCCTCTTTTTTATCCCCAGGAAGTTGATGAAGCAGCTCTTCCTGGAAATCCTTGCCAGGCACATGACAGATGACCAAATAATGTAGTTAGCATGATTTTTCAGGGGAATTTCATGCTGAACATCACTTTAAACTCCTCTGATGAATCAACTTGACTGGTAGATGAAGGGAATATTATCTGCCTGGGCTTCAGGGAGGTTTTTGACATACCTCTACATGGCATCACACATACATATGGAAGCAATAGTGCAAAGGGGAGGGAATCAGTGTCTTTTCAGTGATGCTGAGGGAAAAGACAAGAGGCAGTGGGCACACACTGAAATACAGGAGATTGCCTTTGAACATCAGTAAATGTTTCTTTACTGTCAGGGTGACTGAACCACGGCACAGACTGCCCAGAAAGATTGTGGAGCCTGGATCTTTGAAGACATTAAAAGTACACCCAGATAGAATCCTGGGCAAGAGGCTCTAGGTATCCTGGTTTAGGCAGGGGGGTTGGGCCTGGTTAGCCCCACCAACCCCTTCCACTCTCTTTCATTCTGTGCTAGTGAATTCTCTTCAAGATGCATTTCAAAGCACTGGCATGACAAAGTTCTGTGCAGACAGAGATCCAAATGGACATGGCATCTAAGTTCCTTAAGCAGTGTTCAAGAAGAATGTAAAACTCTGGCACAAGTGTCTCTTCCCTAACTGAATCCCTTTCATGGGAAAATTCCCAGCTCTAGAAAGATCTTCTGATACGCATGCTTAAGACTGACACTGGCTGAGCAAATTTCTCCCTATGTATATCTAAGACCAGTTAGGATCTTCACCCAAAGTGCTGTCAACATAGTCACAGAATGCCTATTGTTAAGAAGTGACAGCTTCCATCAGAATGGCAGCTATTGGTCCACAAAATGGATTAATGGATGGGAATTATCTACGTGGGTTAAAAACAAAAATAAAGAGTTGGTCTTTATTTATCAATTTCATGGCAATATTGATAAGGGAAGAAAAAGATCTAAGTCCTTGACTTTCTGGACTCGAGGAAAGATTTTAAAAATTCCTTGTAAAAATGTATGATCACAATCAGACTATTGAAACCATTTTAGTTGGGAACAAAGTTCCAAAATTGTCTAGATAGTGGCAAAGAAGCCAAGAAAATAGGAAAGAAACAAAAAGAGAGCAAAAGAGTCAGCTTCAGTGTACAAGCTCGTTCTAGAAGTAGTCTGCTGGGAAAAGGAACCCCCAGCTAAATTTCCAATGTATTCCTGCGCTTGATTCAGTAACTGGTCAATGTAAAAACCAATCCTTTTGTACAACTTCTTCCAGCAACAAAAACTCCAACAGGTTGACACTACCATCATGCCTGTTCCAGACATATTTAAAAGAGAAATGATGATTTTCTTGAAAACCTACTTACATAAAAGTTGCAAGATGGTGGAGGGATTCCCACATCCTCCTTCCTCCATCTGGCTTGAAAGTATATTTGATAAAATATGCAACAAAGCACATGATTTATAAGGGAGAGTCAAATGGATGATTTGGGAATCGATCTCTTGTTGATAGTAAACTTCATATCCACTCGGTGTGACCTTTTTAAAACAAAATGTGGAGCTGAGGCATGAATCTGCCACAACAATTGTAAAGCAAACATACACACTCCCCTTCATATGCCCCCCCCTCCACACACACCTAGGCACACACAGAGATCAGCATAGCAGATCATGAACACCTTGGAAAAGACTGAAATGCTAAATGCCTCTCTTGATGGGCAAAAGAGCTGGTGCAGTAATTCAAATGCCTGGTACAAAAATTCTGTTTAATATTTAGCTCCTATTTAAAACACAGCTTTTCATTTCATTCTATTTACAGAATATTTTCATTTCATTTGTTTCTTTAAAATTACTTAGTTCTCACCTGTTGTATGTCTAGGAATATTTTCTTCCAAAAATAGAAAAAAATAGATGATATCTTTTCAGCAGAAAACATTGGTTGATACAATTTTAAACCATCATGATATGGAAGAATTCTTCTGTCCCTCTCGAAGGTGGAAGAAGCATTTGGATCACAGATCATCTACAATGAAATACTTGACATGTTTAAGATGCTTTCAATCAATTTTGATTGTCAATTGCTTATTTGTTGTAAACAGTAATTTTTCAGTGAAGGGAAAGTGTGTGTGGTATATCTACATGATATGTTCAAAGGCAGTTCCTACTAATGGCCAGGCTGAATTCCAGTAAATAATGTCCCGAATGATATTTTGCCGCCTTCTTTGGCACTTCATGAAATCTTACCCCGATGAAGTGCTGAAACACAGAGATTTTCTCTTAGAGAGTGTCTCATGTTGTAACCTATCCCATGGATTTTATGCTGTAATTCTTATCTCTTTTAAAATTTACTATCTTCTGTACAGTTTTCATGAAACTTTCTGTTACAGTAGTGAATAGCACAGATAAATGTCATTTTGTACAACTTTGAATTTACCCCAAGAGCTGAGAGAAAACTTGATCCTATACTTCAATCCGAGTTTCTTCTATAGTCCAACTTTGTTTCTCTACCATCAAGCTTCTCCTTTGTTGCTGCTCCAAGCCCCGTCCAGGGTGACCTTGAATACTTTCAGGGATGGGACACCCACAACTTCTCTGGGCAACCTGTTCCAGTGTTCCAGCACTCCCACAGTAAAAAAGGCCTTCCTTTCATCTAATATGTGTAGGAAATCATAAATCTAGGCATAGAAGCTTGGAGTGCAAATTTGAAATTCTTTGGATTTGAAGCACATTTTATATGAATACTGACTTACAGATGACTAAAAGATGTTGATGGGCATTTGAGCTGACAAGTTTTGAAAAAGTGCACGGAAATTAAAATTGAAACCACTAAAATTAAAAACTCCTTGCCATTTTCTTTTTCCTCTCCTATTCAAAATTGCATATGTCAGATATCAGTGCTTCATGCAAACCTCTCAGATGCTCTCAGAGAAAAAGCTTTTCTTTCAGACTAAGTTGCGGTTGACGTAGAACACTAGCAGGAGTGAAAGATTTTCTGGGCATCGGGGCAGCCCGTTCTCCTTGGATTTGTGTGCAGAATGCATTTTATCCAAACTGGAAAATAGATCCCAGCTCTGTTCTATTCATCATCCTTACTTCATCAGGCCAGAAGATTCTGTGAAAAGTAGCCTGTGGACCTTGAAGACAGCGCATGTGAACCAGATGAGAGGTGATAGAGAAGTTGAGGGAGAGAAGAAAGAGCATGAGGCTGAAACCAGAAAGTATTTCTCCACGTGATCATGGAAGATTGCAGGAGCCACTTGGTACTATCAAACCAGCCCAACTTGGCACTTGTGCCACCTTGGGTCTGGGAGCCATGTTGCATATCGTGCATTTTAAGGAGCCAGCTGGCCACACCCAGCCATATGCCCCCAAACACAAACCAAGGCCCTTTTCTCTGGCAAACAAAACTCAGCTGCCCTGCTTCTGGATGGCAGATTGCAGGAACCACTTGGTACTATCAAACCAGCCCAACTTGGCACTGGTGCCACCATGGGTCTGGTCACCATCCTGCCTATTGTAGCTTTTCAGGAGCCAGCCGGTCACTCTCAGCCATAGGCCCCCAAACACAAACCTCGGCCCGTTTCCCTGGCAAACAAAAGTAAGCTGCCCCGCTTCTGCATGGCAGATTGCAGGAGCTACTTAGTACTATCAAATCAGCCCGACTTGGCACAGGTGCCACCTTGGATCTGGGAACCATCCTGTGTATCGTGGATTTTCAGGGGCCAGCCGGCCACTCTCAGCCATATGCCCCCAAAAACAAACCACGGACCTTTCCTCTGGCAAACAAAAATCAGCTGCCCCACTTCTGGATGGCAGATTGCAGGAGCCACTTGGGACTATCACACCAGCACAACATGGCACTGCTGCCACCTTGGATCTGGGAACAATCCTGCGTATCGTACATATTCAGGAACCAGCCGAACACTCCCAGCCACAGGCCCCCAAACACAAACAACGGCCCTTTTCTCTGGCAAACAAAACTCAACTGCCCCTCTTCTGGATGGCAAATTGCAGGACGCACTTGGTACTACAAAAAGAGCCCGACTTGGCAGTGGTGCCACCTTGGCTCTGGGAACCATCCTGCGTATCGAGCATTTTAAGGAGCCAGCCGGCAATTCCCAGCCGTATGCCCCAAAAAGAAACCATGGACCTTTTCTCTGGCAAAAAAAACTCAGCTGTCCCGCTTCTGGATGGCAGATTGCAGGAGTTACTTTGAACCATACAACCAGCCTTACTTGGCACTGGTGCCACCTTGGATCTGGGAACCATCCTGCCTATCGTTGATTTTCAGGGGCCAGCCGGCCACTCTCAGCCATAGGCCCCCAAACACAAACCACAGCCCTTTTCTCTAGCAAACAAAATTCAACTGCCCCGCTTCTGGATGGCAAATTGCAGGAGCCACTGGGTACTACAAAAACAGCCTGACTTGGCACTGGTGCCACCTTGCGTCTGGTTACCATGCGGCGTATCGTGCATTTTAAGGAGCCAGGTGGCCACTCCCAGCCATATGCCCCCAAACACAACCCACGGCCCTTTTCTCTGGCAAACAAAACTCAGCTGCCCCGCTTCTGGATGGCAGATTGCAGGAGACACTTGGTACTATCAAACCAGCCCGACTTGGCACTGGTGCCACCTTGGGTCTGGGAACCATCCTGCGTATTGTGGATTGTCAGGAGACAGCCGACCACTCTCGGCCACAGAGCCCAATCAAAAACAAAGGTCCGTTTCCCTGGCAAAAAAAACTCAGCTGCCCCGCTTCTGGATGGGAGATTGCAGGAGGCACTTGACACTGTCAAACGAGCCCCACTTGGCACTGGTGCCACCTTGGGTCTGGGAACCATGCTGCGTATCGTGGATTTTCAGGAGCCAGCCGGCCACTGCCAGCCACAGGCCCCCAAACACAAACCACAGCCTTTTTCTCTGGCAAACAAAACTCAGCTGCCCCGCTTCTGGATGGCAGATTGCAGGAGCCACTTGGTACTATCAAACCAGCCCGACTTGGCACTGGTGCCACCTTGGGTCTGGGAACCATCCTGCCTATCGTGGATTTTAAGGAGCCAGCCGGCTACTCCCAGCCACAGGCCCCCAACAAAAACCACGGCCCTTTTTTCTCGCAAACAAAACTTAGCTGCCTCACTTCTGGATGGCAGATTGCAGGAGCCACTTGGTGTAATCAAACCAGCCCGACTTGGCACTGGTGCCACCTTGGGTCTGGGAACCATCCTGCGTATCGTGGATTCTTAGGAGCCACCCGGCCACTCTGAGCCACAGGCCCCCAAACAAAATCAACGGCGCTGTTCCCTGGAAAACAAAACACGCCTGCCAACTTTTTGATGGAGTTTGCAGGAGCCACTTGGTACTATCAAACCAGCCCGACTTGGCACTGGTGCCACCTTGGGTCTGGGAAACATCCTGCGTATCGTGGATTCTTAGGAGCCAGCCGGCCACTCCTAGCCACAGGCCCCCAAACAAAAACCTAGGCCTATTTCTCTGGCAAACAAAAGTAAGCTGCCCTGCTTCTGGATGGCAGATTGCAGGAGACACTTGGTACTATCAAACCAGCCCAACTTGGCACTGGTGCCACCTTGGGTCTGGGAACCATCCTGCGTATCGTGGATTCTAAGGAGCCAGCTGGCCACTCCCAGCCACAGGCCCCCAAACACAAACAACGGCACTTTTCCCTGGAAAACAAAACTCGCCTGCCAACTTTTTGATGGCAGATTGCAGGAGCCACTTGGTACTATCAAATCAGCCCAACTTGGCACTGGTGCCACCATGGGTCTGGTCACCATCCTGCCTATCGTAGCTTTTCAGGAGCCAGCCGGTCACTCCCAGCCATAGGCCCCCAGACACAAACCTCGGCCCGTTTCCCTGGCAAACAAAAGTAAGCTGCCCCGCTTCTGGATGGCAGATTGCAGTACGCACTTGGTACTATCAAACCAGCCCAACTTGGAAATGGTGCCACCTTGGGTCTGGGAACCATCCTGCGTATCGTGGATTCTAAGCAGCCAGCCGGCCACTCCCAGCCACAGGCCCCCAAACAAAAACAACGGCGCTTTTCCCTGGAAAACAAAACTCGCCTGCCAAATTTTTGATGGCAGATTGCAGGAGCCACTTGGTACTATCAAATCAGCCCAACTTGGCACTGGTGCCACCATGGATCTGGTCACCATCCTGCCTATCGTAGCTTTTCAGGTGCCAGCCGGTCACTCCCAGCCATAGGAACCCAGACACAAACCTCGGCCCGTTTCCCTGGCAAACAAAAGTAAGCTGCCCCGCTTCTGGATGGCAGATTGCAGGAGCCACTTTGCACCATCAAACTGGCCCGACTTGTCACTGGTGCCACCTCAGGTCTGGGAACCCTCCTGCGTATCGTGGATTCCAATTAGCAAGACGGCCACTCCCAGCCACAGGCCCCCAAACACAAACAACGGCGCTTTTCCCTGGAAAACAAAACTCGCCTGCCAAATTTTGATGGCAGATTGCAGGAGCCACTTGGTACTATCAAACCAGCCCAACTTGGCACTGCTGACACCATGGGTCTGGTCACCATCCTGCCTATCGTAGCTTTTCAGGAGCCAGCCGGTCACTCCCAGCCATAGGCCCCCAGACACAAAGCTCTGCCCGTTTCCCTGGCAAACAAAAGTAAGCTGCCCCGCTTCTGGATGGCAGATTTCAGGATCCACTTGTTATTATCAAACCAGCCCGACTTGGTACTGGTGCCACCTCTGGTCTGGGAACCATCCTGCGTATCTTGGATTCTAAGGAGCCAGCCGGCCACTCCCAGCCACAGGCCCCCAAAAAAATCATCGGCGCTTTTCCCTGGAAAACAAAACTCGCCTGCCAACATTTTGATTGCAGATTGCAGGAACCACTTGGTACTATCAAACCAGCCCAACTTGGCACTGGTGCCAACTTGGGTCTGGGAACCATCCGGCGTATCGTGTGTTTAAAGGAGCCAGCCGGCCACTCCAGCCACAGGCCCGCAGACACAAACAACGGCGCTATTCCCTGGAAAACAAAACTCGCCTGCCAACTTTTGATGGCAGATTGCAGGAGCCACTTGGTACTATCAAACCAGCCCAACTTGGCACTGGTGCCACCATGGGTCTGGTCACCATCCTGCCTATCGTAGCTTTTCAGGAGCCAGCCGGTCACTCCCAGCCATAGGCCCCCAGACACAAACCTCGGCCCGTTTCCCTGGCAAACAAAAGTAAGCTGCCCCGCTTCTGGATGGCAGATTGCAGGACGCACTTGGTACTATCAAACCAGCCCGACTTGGCACTGGTGCTACCTCAGGTCTGGGAACCATCCTGCGTATTGTGGATTCTAAGGAGCCAGCCGGCCACTCCCAGCCACAGGCCCCCAAACACAAACATCGGCGCTTTTCCCTGGAAAACAAAACTCGCCTGCCAACTTTTTGATGGCAGATTGCCGGAGCCACTTGGTACTATCAAACCAGCCCAACTTGGCACTGGTGCCACCATGGGTCTGGTCACCATCCTGCCTATCGCAGCTTTTCAGGAGCCAGCCGGTCACTCCCAGCCATAGACCCCAGACACAAACCTCGGCCCGTTTCCCTGGCAAAAAAAAGTAAGCTGCCCCGCTTCTGGATGGCAGATTGCAGGAGCCACTTTGCACCATCAAACTAGCCCGACTTGGCACTGGTGCCACCTCAGGTCTGGGAACCATCCTGCGTATCGTGGATTCTAAGGAGCCAGCCGGACACTCCCAGCCACAGGCCCTCAAACACAAACAGCGGCGCTTTTCCCTGGAAAACAAAACTCGCCTGCCAAATTTTGATGGCAGATTGCCGGAGCAACTTGGTACTATCAAACCAGCCCAACTTGGCACTGGTGCCACCATGGGTCTGGTCACCATCCTGCCTATCGTAGATTTTCAGGACCTAGCCGGTCACTCCCAGCCATAGGCCCCCACACACAAACCTCGGCCCGTTTCCGTGGCAAACAAAACTAAGCGGCGCCGCTTGTGGATGGCAGATTGCAGGACGCACTTGGTACTATCAAACCAGCCCGACTTGGCACTGGTGCCACCTCTGGTCTGGGAACCATCCTGCGTATCGTGGATTCCAATTAGCAAGCTGGCCACTCCCAGCCACAGGCCCCCAAACACAAACAACGGCGCTTTTCCCTGGAAAACAAAACTCGCCTGCCAACATTTTGATGGCAGATTGCAGGAGCCACTTGGTACTATCAAATCAGCCCAACATGGCACTGGTGCCATCATGGGTCTTGGAACCATCCTGCCTATCGTAGCTGTTCAGGCGCCAGCCGGTCACTCCCAGCCATAGGCCCCCAGAGAAAAACCTCGGCCCTTTTCCCTGGAAAACAAAAGTAAGCTGCCCCGCTTCTGGATGGCAGATTGCAGGAGCCACTTTGCACCATCAAACTGACCCGACTTGTCACTGGTGCCACCTCAGGTCTGGGAACCATCCGGCGTATCGTGGATTCCAATTAGAAGCTGGCCACTCCCAGCCACAGGCCCCCAAACACAAACAACGGCGCTTTTCCCTGGAAAACAAAACTCGCCTGCCAACATTTTGATGGCAGATTGCAGGAGCCACTTGGTACTATCAAACCAGCCCAACTTGGCACTGGTGCCACCATGGGTCTGGTCACCATCCTGCCTATCGTAGCTTTTCAGGACCTAGACGGTCACTCCCAGCCATAGGCCCCCAGACACAAAGCTCTGCCCGTTTCCCTGGCAAACAAAAGTAAGCTGTCCCGCTTCTGGATGGCAGATTGCAGGATCCACTTGGTAGTATCAAACCAGCCCGACTTGGCACTGGTGCCACCTCTGGTCTGGGAACCATCCTGCGTATCGTGGATTCTAAGCAGCCAGCCGGCCACTCCCAGCCACAGGCCCCCAAACACAAACAACGGCGCTTTTCCCTGGAAAACAAAACTCGCCTGCCAACTTTTTGATGGCAGATTGCAGGAGCCACTTG